>NC_057767.1:96509-214164 GCF_010389155.1 Erigeron canadensis
TTTTAATTGCTTATAAATAGAAAATGCTATTCCAAAAAAGAAAAGAAAATGTAAACATGAAAATTAAAGTGAAATATGCATGCAACTTGGGACTGTGGGAGTGCTATCCACTAATCCACCCCACTGGCCCACTAACTCAGACCCACTTGCAGTATGTAGCTGGGCTATCATTGGGCTTGTGGTCTTGGATTGCCAAGTCCATAGACGTATCAATACCATACGTTGGTGATTTTGGGTACACTATCCCTTCTACAAATCAATAAAGTTCGAGTCTCTAAGAAGTTAATGAACACATTTTGGAATTTGGATTCCAAAATATTTGGTCTTTTAAAGAGATTAATAGCTTAATTATATTATAAATAGGTATTAGGCTCCTTAAAGGTGTTTAATTAGATGAGCTTTTTGAAAGAAGTTTCTTAATATTTTGAAAATGAATAAGCTACAAAGTAGTAAGCCCTTCTTGTGGCTCTAAATAACACAAAAGCTAATGATCTTAAATTGTTAATTGTAAAGACTCATGTGTAATTTCAATGAGATGGCTTATTCTCAATAACATAACCAATATCCAAAGTGACTCATAGCAATATGGCAATAGAAAAGGAAAATCGCAATGAGATTTAAAAAGGACCGGTAACCAAACAAGATAAAAATAAAGGGAAAATTACTCCAATAGTCAAACTTTGTCCAAAATATACACTACAATGGTCAAGATTTTCTTACCACATACTTATATTAGTAAGAGATACTAATACCCAATCAAATGATGCCATGTGTTTTTTTCCGAACATGTATATTAATCTTTTCCTAAGATTGTACTACGTGATGTCAAAATAAGCATTCTATCATAATCTGGACTTCATCTTCCTATGATTTGCTTTCTTAGTGTTTGGTGCGTTTATTTCTTCTGCAAAATCTAAAGATGATACATGCAAGTCTTGATTTCCACTTTATCTAAACGAAGTCTGTTAATATATATATATATATATAGTGATCTTATGATTCGAAAGAGAATACTAAGTTTTTTGGTACGTGATCACGTTAAATAAATACATGTCCAGTAATTATTTAAGCCTACGAGGTAACATGAAATGACACGTAAACTCTATATAATTAATTTATATTATTAAAGTAATATATTGATTAATTTGATTATGAAGTAATTAATAAACTATTATAAGATTAATAGTGTTTATTAATTAATTGAAAAAGAAAGTGAAAAAGTGAAATTTACTTTGAAAAACTAATCGGTCTGATTTCTGGGCCTACACTAATTTTACTCTATACTCGATTTTTTGGGTTTACAATAGTTTTTCTTTTCTCTCTTTTTTTACTTTTCCATTCACAAAAGTAAAACAAGAATCACAGTAAAAATATTTTTACAATCTGCTGACCGTGATTAAAAAATTTTAAACATTAGGGTTTAAGAAATGAAAAACAGAACATTACCTCCACCCCTTTTCCTCAAACCCTAAAACCCTAAAAACAAAAACACACACAAAAACAAGCACACATGAATTACAGATTCCAAAATCTACTAGGAGCACCATACAGGGGTGGAAACGTCGTCGTTTCAAACAACACCCATTTAATTTCCGCAACAGGAAGTCGTGTTTCAGTAACAAACTTAATCAAATCCGAAACGACAACGTTTCCTTTTCAATCATCATCAAACATATCCCGACTCGCCGTCTCACCTGACGGCTTGTTCCTCGTAACAATTGACGACAATTCACGTTGTCAGTTGATCAATGTCGCACGCAGAGTTGTCCTGCACAGGATCACTTTCAAGAAACCTGTTTCTTGTTTGGAATTTAGTCCCGATGGCAAGTATATCGGTGTCGGGTTAGGGAAATTGGTTCAGATTTGGCGGTCACCGGGTTTTAGTAAGTCGGTTTTTCCTTTTGAGTTGGTTAAAACTTTTGCTAATTGTAATGATAAAGTTACTTGTATTGATTGGAATTATGATATTGATGAATGTTGTTATTATTTGCTTGTTGGGTCTAAGGATTTGACCGTTAGATTGTTACGTTTTAATGAGAAAACGCGGTTTAAGAAGGCGGATGATACGGGTAACGAAAAGGGTGAAAAGGGTAATAAGCCGTTTATGTTTTTAGGACATAGAGATGTGATAGTTGGAGCGTTTTTTGGCGTCGAACCAACTAGTAAGAAGGTTAAAAAGGTGTATACTTTATCACGTGATGGTGCGATATTTGTGTGGGAGTACAAAGGTGGGATAAGAGAAATGGGTGAGCCGGACTCGCCAGGGACTCCGGGAAGGGATATGGAGGTTGACGACGTGAGTGTTGGGGGTGGGAATGTGAGAAAACGGAAGAGTTTGGATGGTGAGGGAGGTATGGAAAAAGGGAAATGGGAATTGGTAAAGAAGGATTATTTTATGCAAGCGCCGGCAAAGTTGTCGACTTGTGATTATCATAAGGGATTAGAGATGGTCGTTGTGGGGTTTTCGAGCGGGGTGTTTGGGTTGTATCAGATGCCGGATTTTGTTTGTATACATTTGTTGTCGATATCTAGAGAGAAGATAACTACGGCTACTTTTAATGATCTTGGGAATTGGTTGACGTTTGGGTGTGCAAAACTTGGGCAACTGCTTGTTTGGGAGTGGAAGTCGGAAAGTTATATATTGAAGCAACAGGGTCATTATTTTGATGTTAATACCATTGCATATTCGCCAGATTCCCAACTCTTAGCTACTGGTGCTGATGATAATAAAATTAAGGTTTGTTACTCTCGAATAGAAGAGGGTGTTTATATCATTCTCTATAGGGTTAATAGTTATATGTACATTTCTGGTTATTTTTCATGTTGTCACCCTTCGTTGTTCAATATTGCTTTTCTGGTAGAGATCATATGATTATTGTTTATGTGAAATAGAACTAATCAGAAAAAGTAATCAGAAAAAGTAATATGCAAACAACTTACAAAAAATGATTTCTCTGTGTTACCTTAGAGAGAAAATGCAGTATTAAAAAAGAAGGTTGAGTACTTGAGTTATGATTCGAAAAGCTGTTTTGCAAATCCTTAACACCCTTGTACATGTGACTTGAAAATTTTGTAATTTGTTTGCTTGTTATAGGTATGGACTGTATCGTCGGGATTCTGTTTTGTGACATTCTCTGAGCATACAAATGCAGTTACTGCATTGCATTTTATGGCTAGCAACCACTGTTTACTAAGTGCATCCCTAGATGGAACTGTTCGTGCATGGGATCTGTTTCGTTATCGTAATTTTAGAACTTTCACCACCCCTTCTTCTAGACAGTTTGTTTCCTTAGCGGCGGATCAAAGTGGGGAGTGATTTGTGCTGGAACGCTCGATTCATTTGAGGTATCAATCCCTAAATGTGATTTTTGACTATCCTTCTTTTGTGAGTTGTCTTGACTCAGCATTTTCTGTTCTCTTTAGATCTTTGTCTGGTCTATGAAGACGGGTCGATTGTTGGATGTTCTTAGTGGTCATGAAGGTCCAGTTCATGGATTGATGTTTTCTCCTACAACTGTAAGTTGTGGTTTCTAGTTGTATCTTTACATGTTGTAAATATCTATGTGCTTGGAATTTGCATTCGGGCTGTTTATATGATTAACACGACTTGAAGCTGTGGTAATAATTGTTTTTGTTTAATAAACAAGTTTCGGTTTTAATTATCTGTTATGTAAAAGCATGATTATTTGGGATAGAAGTTTTATACTAACTGCAGCAAAACTCTATTTTTTTTAGAACGGCAAACTATCCTACTCCTAATTTCTAAGCTACACGATTGTCTGGTTATTCCAGGACTTCTGAAAAACCCTCCCAATAATCCACCCTTACAAATATAGGAAGTGGGACTAAAACCCGGGTGGATTACCCCAAGGACCATACCGATAGGCCACCAACCCCATTGGCAGCAAAACTTTATTTTTAAGGGTAGAATCAAGTATTATCCTCTTTTGAACATAATCATGCTAATTTTTTTTACTTTTGCTAATCAGTTACTTCCTTCTAAGTAAATACATTATTTCGTTAATCTATTAGCTAATTTTATAAACTGTTCAATTTTTTCCAAAAAAAGTTCATTTCTGTTATCATTTCAAAAATAATTCTTTGGTTTACTTGCTTACTTTTTCTTTTCTCATATTACAGGCAATTCTTGCTTCATCTTCATGGGACAAAACTGTTCGGTTGTGGGATGTGTTTGATGGAAAAGGTTCTGTAGAAGCATTTCCTCACACCCATGATGTTCTTACAGTCGTTTATCGTCCAGATGGTAAGCAATTGGCTAGTAGCACATTGGATGGTCAAATTCATTTCTGGGATCCAATTGATGGCTTGTTAATGTACACCATTGAGGGGCGTCGAGACATTGCTGGAGGACGCTTGATGACTGATCGTAGGACAGCAGCCAACTCTTCATCTGGCAAATTCTTTACGACTTTGTCTTATTCTGCTGATGGCAATTACATATTAGCTGGAGGAAGTAGTAGATATATCTGTATGTATGATGTTGCTGATCAGGTTAGTTTCTTCTTTCATTTCCTTTTTCGTGAAGTTTTTTTACTGATTCTGTTTGTGAAGCTAATATCACTTTTCTCCTAGATATCCAGAGTTGAGAATTTTGACCTGTTTTTCTTTTGAATTCATTGATTTGGGTTATATTTCTATCACCAGCGGGGCCAAATAATAATCTTCTTAATGGAAATGGGTCAAATGAGTGGAATGTTTCTAATGGACATATCTAAATCCCCGAGATCTTCTAATCTTTTAACCCAATAATCATTCATAAAATCAGATTTTATGGTTTTAGACCAAAAGGGGTAGGTGTCATCCCATCCGACATGTAAAGAAAAATTTGACTTGTCTGTCACCTGACTCGTTACCTTGATCGCCCGTTTGCCATCTCTGTGTTTGTCATATATGAAGGGAACACAATCTATCAATTAAGTAGCAATCAATTTCAGATTAGATACTTAAGCTACGAATAACTGGATATGATGAGTGGCATCTTACATTCTGTTGACTCGGAGGTGTACTAGTAAATATGTAGAGTTGGCAAAATAGATGGTTTCGGTAATTAGGTCCAAAGGGTTGTTTTTGGTACTGGCCAAAATATTGTTGGTGGGGTTAGGTCGACCTTAGGATGCAAATATGTAGTAAAAACAATCAATGTATTGCTGAAATGATTCAGAAGTCTTTTATGCAAAAAAGAATACACCTTGGATGATTTTCGACTAGTTTGGCCATTTTTTGTTTTAGTTCTATTTTTCAGATTTTACGGGTTTGATCTTTTATATGGGGCTGAATTGACATGCCTACTAGTATGCCAAATAAGCTTTATTGTTTAATACTTCGCAAATCATCTCTCTTTGTTTTTGATTTCATTTCTGTTGATTATTCATACAAAGTTGGTCAAATTTCGCCATTTTCTCTTTGTTATTCAGATAGTAGACTATTAAAAATGTCATTTCTGTTGAATGAGCAGGTATTGCTGCGCAGATTTCAGATAACCCTCAACATGTCTTTGGATGGAGTTCTTGATGTTTTGAATTCCAAGAATATGACTGATGCTGGTCCTTTGAATCTAATTGATGATTATGATAGTGATATAGATGATGGTATTGATAAACAAACACGAGTTAAGTCGAGTTATGATCTGCCAGGAGCGGTGGCTAACCGTGGAAGGCCTATAGTTAGAACCAAGTGCATAAGAATTGCACCTACCGGGCGAAGCTGGTCAGCTGCAACAACAGAAGGGGTTTTGGTTTACTCAATGGATGATAATTTTATATTTGATCCCACAGATCTTGACATAGATGTTACGCCAGAGGTAAGAAAATTTTGATTTATGTATCAGTTTACAAGTAAACGTTGCATTTACACTGTTTTGTTTAAACTGCAACAGATTCTGATTCCTTTTATCAAATTAATAGATAGAGCTTTGTGGATAATCTGTTTTGTACAAACTGCAACAAATCTACCTAGTTACCTTTCTAAAACATTCATTCCTGTTCTACATTCGTCTCTCTTATCAAGAAGAATAGCCATTCTGGTCGCTTTCTATCTTTTAATTTTCGAAACAATGATAATTTGTGTATCATTCAAACAAGTGAACATCTTATCTTTCCAACTTCAGACTGCAGAGACATGCAAAAACTACTTTCGACAGCCTATATATTGCAAGTTTGCAACTGATTATGTGGCCTGGCTGTTTAGTTTACGCCACTTTCAATCATACAAACCCCTACAAAAAATAGTTTATTTGATGGTGATGGACGCCACTAATGATAATTTCACCTTTTTTGATGCACAGGCAGTTGATGCAGCGCTTGATGAAGATCAATCGAGCAGAGCTTTAATCTTAAGTTTACGCTTAAACGATGACGGTTTAATCAAAAAGTGTATCATTGCTGTTCCTCCAGTGGACATAAAGCCTGTAGTTGCGTCAGTCCCTTTCAAATATCTAAATAGATTGATTCAGGCTTTTGCTGAGCTTTTGGAAAATTGCCCCCATTTGGAATTTATTCTTCGATGGTGTCAGGTATCATATGCATACTCCATACTAGAGGTTGTAAATTGGGCCAGAGGAGGGGTGTGCAATGGGTCAAGATGGGTTGACCTGAATCATTTGTTGCTCTTTCTTTGAAAGTTTTTTCAGTTAAGTTTTGTTTAATATCATACAGAAAATCTTTAGTAATAATCTAAATATTCGAATCTAGTGATTAACGATTTACTTTGGGCAACTTATAATCCCTTCTGTTTTTAGCTTCCCGGTTTTTATATATCTAGTAAATCAGATATAAAATGTTAACTGGTGTGTTGGGTAATAGGTCAGAATTATTACTTTTTGGTATGGGTCAAAATGAACCGAGTTAGGTTGCATTGAAAGCACTTGTTATCGGATGAATAAAGTTTTCTTTGGAGACTATCAGCTTGTGTCCTACACTCCTACACTCCTATTTAGCTATTATTTTCTGTGAGCTGTAAGAAAGAAAACACAACCTAAATTGACAAGTGAATGAGTTGAAAAACAGTTTGTTACATTTCACTATACTCTCTAGTTTGTTTAATTCGTTTGATATAAACTACAAAAAATGTAATTCACTTTGCTTTGCAGGAGCTTTCCAAATGCCATGGTCACTCGATTCAGCAAAACTCGCGGAATCTGCTACCTTCTCTCAAATCATTGCAGAAGGCAATTACAAGGTTACATCAAGATTTAGGCGACACATGTTCTTCGAATGAGTATATGCTTCGATATCTATGCTCCACAAGCTCCAAGCCATGATAACTTATCTACAACGTATGTTATAGTATTTGGGAAGATTGCCAAAGAGTTGGCTCGTTACATTTGAGATGTCAATTTTTGTTAGTAATGTGTGTAGGTTATTACTATAAATACAGTAGTAATTAAGGCAGGATTTTGTTGGTTTTTCCATAAACTACGCCAGGGCCTATTTGTTACAAACATTCTTAGATCATCTTCATCTATAGTTTAAAGTTCTATGTTGTAAGCATTTTTCCTATTTATCACAAATTAACGCTTGCTGTGAATACATTGACTAATCGACTCATTTACAGTGTGTTACTTTTTAGTTGTTGATAGAGCAAAATTATCATGTTGAAATTTTTTTATGAAAAATGATAGGGAAGCCTAAAATAAAAGTCATAAAAATTGACCTACGCATATATAGCTTACATTTGGCAAAAAAAATTTAAATACAATATCTTTTACCAGATTTCCTGTTGTACCCCTGATATAAAGTTGGGGTTTGTAAATTGTAATTTTTCTCTTATAAATACTTCACATCCTAGATTGGCTTTTATCAATCTTCCACCGCCACTGAATTGGTTTATTTCGGGTTGGAGACATAATTCAGTTTATTTGTTGCATTTGCAGATAGTAGATTAGCAATTGAGATTACACGCAACCATCTAATAACATGCGAACAATTGGGTACATTAGTAATTCTTCTCACCTATTGGTTCATATGTTTTATAAGTTCAACGAGAATGCTATATTAGGTCTTGTATGACTTAGCAAGAAACATGAATGCTCCAATGGCACTTAAATATGGTATTTCTCGACCAAAAATTTCTTCATCATCTTTCGGGGGTCGAAATGGATCCTTTTCAACATCAAGTGAGCTTACAACCATTGGAGTATGTAATGGATATGATTTATCCATAGAAAACCTTTTGAGTAATTTTCTTATATATGATTCTTGGTGCACAAGGATTCCATCTTTAAGATGTTCAATTTGTAATCCAAGACAAAACTGTCTTTCCAAGATCTTTCATTTCAAACCCCTTTTTCAAATACTCAACCGCTTTTGATAGTTCCCCGGGAGTTCCAATTATATTTAGATCATCCACATATACAACAATAATAACATATTTAGATCCAGATCTTTTTATGAATATGCATGGGCAAACTGAATCATTTTTATAGCCTTTTTTCAACAAATACTCACTAAGGCGATTATACCACATGCATCCAGATTGCTTTAATCCATATAATATCGAATAATGTTCTCGAGAACTTCCTTTACATGATTCAGGCAGGTTGAATCCTTCAGGGAGTTCATATAAATTTCAGTATCAAGTGAGCCATACAAATAGGCAGTCACTACATCCATTAGACGCAAGTCAATACCTTCTTATATTACCAGACTAATAAGATATCGAAAAGTTGTTGCATCCACCACCGGAGAATATGTCTCCTCATAATCAATTCTGGGTTTTTGCGAAAATCCTTGTGCCACCAATCTAGCTTTATATCTCACAATTTCATTTTTCTCATTTCTTTTCCGCACAAAAACCCATTTATACCCCACGGGTTTCGTACCCTCGGGTGTAAGGACTATCCGTCCAAAAACTTCTCTTTTTTCTAGAGAGTTCAATTCTGCCTGAATTGCGTCTTTCCATTTTGTCCAATCATTTCTATGCATGCATTCATTAACAGATTTTGGTTCTTGATCCTCATCATTTTCCATCACTTCTAGTGCTACATTTTATGCAAAAATATCATCGACGTCGATTTCATTTCGGTTCCATACTTTAATAGACATGATATAATTTATTGAGATCTCTTCATTATCAGGTACCTGAGGTTCTTCTTGAACCATCATGTCTAATGTCTTTTCAGAAAGTTCTCTTGGTTTTTCTATTACCTCGACTTGGCCATCTTGGACATTTGCTTCTTTATGCTTTCAAGGATTTTTATCTTTAGAACCGATAGGTCTACCACGCTTCAAGCGTACCTTAGACTCATTAGCATTGTTAGGTTGCGCTGCTATAATGTCAACCTTAGCTGGAGCATTAACAACTGGTATATGTGATTTAGTCACTTTCTTTGGGGTCAGTGAATGCGTCTGGTAATTGGTTTTCTAATCCTTGCAAGTGAATTATCCCTTGAATTTCCATTTCACATTGTTTAGTTCGATGATCAAGATGAGACAATGATAATTCTTTCCAACTTAGTTCACTTCCCAGATGTTTGTTCTCCCCCCCCCCCCCCCCCCCCCCCCGTAATGTTGGAAATAATGATTCATCAAAATGGCAATCAACAAATCGAGCCGTAAATAAATCCCCCGTTGATGGCTCTAAATATTTTATTATAGATATTGATTCATATCCAACATATATTTCGATCCTCCTTTGAGGTCCCATCTTAGTACGTTGTGGTGGAGCAATTGGAACATATACCGCACAACCAAAAATTCTTAAATAGGATATATTTGGTTCCTGACCAAAAACCAATTGCAATGGGGAGAATTCATGGTAACTTGTTGGCCTGATACGAATTAGCATTGGCGCGTGTAAAATAGCATGACCCCAAATAGAAACTGGTAATTTTGATTTCATCATCAATGGCCTTGCTATGAGTTGAAGTCGTTTTATAAACGATTCAGCTAGCCCATTTTGTGTGTGAACATGAGGAACGAGATGTTCAACTCGTATCCCAATAGACATGCAATCATCATTAAATGATTAGGATGTAAACTCACCGGCATTGTCAAAACGAATAGTCTTTATTGGATAATATGGAAAATGTGCTCTCAATCTTATTAATTACGCAAGTAGTCGTGCAAATGCCATATTGCGACTTGATAATAAGCACACATGTGACTATCTAGTAGATGCATCAATTAAAACCATAAAATACCTAAATGGTCTACAAGGTGGGTGTATAGGCCCACATATATCCCTTGTATCCGTTCCAGAAAACCAATAGATTCATTGTCTATTTTAGATTGTGATGGGCAAGTAATCAATTTCCCTTGTGAACAAGCGGCACAAGTAATATCCTTAGCCTCAAGGATCTTTTGATTCTTTAAAGAATGACCACAAGTTTTTGATATAATTTTTCGCATCATCGTAGTCATGCCAAATAATAAAATTATCCATAGTCGTTTTGTTTCATGACAAGATTTGATTCAATATCATGAATCTTAGTATAGTATAATCCGGAGGAAAATCTGGGTAATTTTTCTAACACATGCTTTTTACCCATTATCGTATGAGTAATATGAAGGTACAATCTCCTTCATTTGTAGTCTCAATATGGTATCCATTCTTACGGATATCCTTAAAACTTATCAAGTTTTTTTTGAGACTTGAGGGAATATAGTGCATTATCAATCTTAAAATATGTTCCTCCCGGCAATACTATATTTGCTCTTCCGGAGCCATTTATCAATTTTGCACTACCAACAATTGTGCTAACATTTCCCTCTATTATTCTCAAATGAACAAAATATTTTCTTTTCTTGAGAATTGTATGTGTAGTTGCATTATCCACTAAACACATGACATCATCATCAAGAGCCAAATGCTTCTTACAATCCATGTTCTTCAAAAAAACAACACATATATATAAATAAATTATTTCATAATATCAAAATTATAATAAAAATGTCAACCAACAAAACAATTTACCATCACAAGTTCAAACAAAAATGCTAAAATGTCTTTAAATAAAAACCATGTAAGACAAACTTAAAAAAAAAATTAAAATAAGTAAATTGTTGTTGGTGTTGTTTTATGGATCACTCATTGTCAAGAAAATCTCCGAAGTCCAAATGAGTTGTGTTAGCTTGGACTTCATGACCATCAAAGTCTTTACCAATAGGGCTATCAATTTTTCCATCATCTTAAACAAAGTTTACTTCTGTCCTTTTTTTCCTTTTTTAAGGTATTGTTCATAAAGTTCCACTAGATGTTTAGGCGTGCGACATGCACGCGCCCAATGGTTTATGCTTCCACAACGATAGCAACTATTAGGCTTAACATTGCCATCTCTTTCAAAGTTTTTCATGTTTCCATTGTCATGCCATTTTCGGTGGTTGGCCATACGCTTAAATGTAACATCACGAGAATCCACTCGGCCATATCCACGGCCTTGGCCACGATTACGACCATTACCACGTCCTCGACCACCTCCACGACCACGTCCATGACCACGTCCATGCCCACGATCATTTCCACGTCTCCGACTACGAATTTGATCATTATATGAAGTAACATTTACTTCAGGGAGTGGTGCACTGCTAGTGGGACGGGTCTCACAGTTTTTCATTAGGATCTCGTTGTTTTGCTCAACAAGTAGTAAGCATGATATTTAATCGGAGTACTTTTTGAATTTCCTTTCACGATATTGTTGTTGCAAAACAATATTTGATGCATGAAAGGTGGAGAATGTTCTTTCTAATATCTCCTCATCAGTGATCTTTTCACCACATAAAGTCATTAAAGAAGTAATTCGAAACATGGTCGAATTATATTCACTGACAGACTTGAAATCTTGCAATCGCAGGAGACTCCATTCATAACGAGTTTTCCGCAGTATTACTGTTCGTAAGTGGTCATAACGGTCTTTCAAACCGTTCCAAAGAACAAGTGAATCTTTCACAGTGAGTTATTGATTTTTCAAAGCTTCATGGAGGTGATGGCGTAAGAAAATCATTGCTTTGGCCTTTTCTTGATCAGTGCATTTATTGTCAGTTTTGATTGTTTCACCAAGACCATTAGCCGCTAAGTGGATTTCAGCATCCAATATTCATGATAGGTAGTTTTTTCGAGTAATGTATAGGGCCAAAAACTCAAGCTTTGCAAGATTCGACATAATGAACTATAGACATACATAAAAGTAACGGATGTAAAATATAATACAGTAGCTATTATATTGACAATCATATAGCATGTTAGTAGATTAATGTATAGAATTATTCTTACCCTATCATGCTCACAAATTATGATAACAGTAGCTAATCACATTAATAATATAACCATTTAAAATTTGACCAACAATGAAGTTAAACATTGTCCGTTGCCACACATAAATTTGAGCTGCCATTTAGAAAACATATATTTTTGGTGTTACTGTAAAATAATGTTTTTACATCATACTATACGCATGATGTTAAGAAAATCAAAAGAATCACTTTCTTTTATAAGCAATAATGTAAATTAGGAGTTAAATAAAAGTGAATATATATAATAGCTAGGTGCAAGTTATTTTAAGACCACTTATTTTATGACCAATTTTAAGACATATGTTTTTTGTAACTTACACACCACCATGATCATCTCCGACTACCACCATGATCATCTCCGATTACCACCATGATCATCTCCGACCACCACCATGATTTTCTGACCACCGCGTCACCGGAAAATCATATGTAAGTTAACTTAACATGTAAGTTAACTTACATATGATTTTCCGGTGGGTCCGTCGCCTTACAAAAAAAGTCTTGTACATCGTAGTAGATGATAATGGTGGTGTGTAAGTTACAAAAAATACATGTACTAATTGGTCCTAAAATAAGAGGTGGTCCTAAAATAACGCACTCCATAATAGCTATGCTGTAATCATGAAACCGGCTTTAACTTTTTCTTTTACAAATTGTAAAACAAAACTACAATCATGGCATAAGATCAATGCAGACACATGAATATTTCTCGTGTAACCATACCATGCATTATTAGTAGTATAACAACTAAGCAACGTAACTAAGTAAGAACATATCATTATTACTAAACAACGTAATTAGCAAATCATATATGGAATGAATTAATTAAAAGAGCTACAAGTGCTTTACGCATATAATTTATATCAAAATTTCATACAGAAAACTCAATATGTAACATATGATTTAACATATATGGGGATGAGAATATAAGGCTGTCGGGTATCTAAGCTTAGGTGTGGAACACTCACATATTGTTTTTTTAATCCATAAAAATCATGGGGGCCCATGCATTTATTCATTAAACAAGAAATAATAAAATATTAGTATGTGAGGGGTCCACACCTAAGCTTAGGTGCCGGACAGCCTTATATTCCCTTTTCCCAACATATATATTGTCTACATACAAGATTGGACAAGACAAATTAAGTTACACAAATTCATTGCCAGTAGATCCAAACATGGAAAAACCAAGTTTAGATACTGTTGGCAACAAATCCGGACCATCATTGTTTGTATAAGAGAGTGGACAAAACAAATCAAGTCACGCAAATTCACTACCGTAGATCCAAACACAAAAAAATCCAAGTTCAGATACTGTTTGTAGCAATTCGGATCATCATTATAAAAAAAATTTTAAAATAAAACTCAAGTCGTTTGTGTTATTGAAATATCAAAAACCCATAATTGCATGCATGCTCTATATAAGTGTGGAATATTCACATGTTGTTTTTTTAATCCATAAAGATCATGAAGCCCATGCATTTATTCATTAAACAAGAAATAATAAAATATTAGTATGTGAGGAGTTTTACACCTAAGCTTAAGTGTCAGCCTTATATTCTTTTTTCCCTATAAATAATACAAGTAGTAAAGAAACAGAATGCTTTGTAATTACTTACTAGACATGTGTAATCAGTTAATGATATACACATAAGCCATATATTACGACAAGTTGTAAAAAAAATGTACCTCAAACGAAAGTGCCGTAAACTCATATTGTGTAGAATCGATCGTGCTTGATAACGTATTAAAGAATTGTCTCATTAACAACATTACGAGGGATATATATATATATATATATATATATATACAACTTTGGAGTAGGCTCCAAGACAAGGTATAATAGGAAATGATATCTCTAAAACATCCACAATATTATATCACATTTTATAACAATAAGTATTTTTTTTTTCTTCTTTTTTTTTTACATGGCCAGAATCTGAGTTTATTGTGATGAGAGAGAAGCGGTTTGTAGATTTGTATATGAGGGAGAAGTAGTTTTGAAGGTGATGGTCAACCATGTACAAATTGAAAAGTTTGTTGGTAATACACATTTATATTTTGGGTTTAATAGCCAATCATATACAAAAGAAAAGTACATTAGTCATCCAGTGATTAATCCCTATATATTATGCTTGTATTGCTCCAGACTTCCAGCCGAGGTACTCTAGCCCAAAAGCCAAGACCCATTTGTATTTAGTTGGGCCCAACAATCCAGCCGTGAGAGAAGAGCCTACTACCTCACAAATTTCGGTTTCTACTTTGAGGAGATATTTCATTTTGGAGAATGAATGGCGTTGACCACTTGACCGCCCCCACCAAAGTGATTTCAACAAAGAAAAATTCATGTAAAGCACATAATATATAGACCATCAATGACGAATAGAGCAAGAAAATTTTTTTGCTTGTGGTGATGATTTTCGGATTAAAAATAAAAAAAAAAGGAAGAAAAGGAGATCAGCCACGTAGTCATTTAATTGTTGTTTCTCTGTTATTTAGAATTTGCGGCTAAAAGTGGGACACGACATCAAGGGTGACAGACACATTTAATAAGGTTAGGGAGTTAAGTTTCATACACTAAAATAGAGAACTATACACTTCAATTAATGTACATTACATCACTCCTCATTCAATAAGGCTCCTATTTTTATTGACATACACTTCCTCACACTTTTATTTTCTTATCTTTTTCTCTTTTTATCATTTATCAACAATACACATTTAGGAACTCCATTCATTCACTCATCACCACTATCTTTATTTTAGATCTAAACCCATTATTATTCTCATCTAAAAATTAAAGTGTGACAATTTGATTTCAAGATTTGAGGCTTTTTCATTGGGGTTGAAGATACAAGATAGTTTCATCATCCATCCATCCATTTCTATTTGTGGGTTGTATTTTCTACTCTTATTTTCATTATTATAAACATGATTTGCATATGTCTATGTGTGTATTTGATTGTTTGTGTTAATGATATGGAATAGTGATTCTTATATGTTTGCTTAGACAATATAATGTCTTTCCCTTGATTGTTTATGGTTGATTGGTTGATAAACATATATTTGTGGGTTTTGACTTTTTAGGGTTAAACTTTGATTAGTTGATAAATTTGGTTAACATGACATGTTTTAGTGCTTTACAAATGACCATTTGATTGAACTTGTATATGTT
This sequence comes from Erigeron canadensis, assembly GCF_010389155.1. Lineage (NCBI taxonomy): Eukaryota > Viridiplantae > Streptophyta > Magnoliopsida > Asterales > Asteraceae > Erigeron > Erigeron canadensis. The sequence continues at coordinate 111,933 of NC_057767.1, forward strand.
GGTGATTTTTCACCATGGTGTTTATAAACATAAAATCATATGTTGCCTTTGGAGTTAATTGGTCAAATAAGATTCGTATATTAATAAGTTGTAATTGCAATAAAAGATGAATGTCTAAATGTTTTTATAAATTGTTAGCTTGGATTGGATACATAATAGGACACCAAGTTGTATTTGATCAAAGCCTCTTGAATCGTTTTTCATGTCAAACGGTTGAAATGGGGAATATTTGTGACCGCAATACTTATTTTCATCGTTTCTAATGATTTCAACGTTGTCTTTTGTGGTAGATAACCGTCTAGGCAATTGTTATAGATGTTTGTCTCACGCTGTTGCTCAAACAAAGGTCAAGTCCCATAAACAAGTGTTTGTCAACTTGGTTTCATTGTCTATTTAAATCAACCATGAATATTGCACGATAGGGGAAAACATGTCTAAGTGAACATATATGTTGATATTTGATTGCTTGTTCATTTTGTTTGGTTATTTGTTTCGTTTAGTTGTCATTTTCAATTTATGTTTTCTTTTGTAGCTTAAATATCAAATCTCAAAAATCTTTTCTTTTAATTAACAAAGTTCATTTTCAAAATTTAAGAAGTTTACTTAAGTTTTCAATTCACCACCTCCTTGTCGACACTCGAGTCATACTTACTTTATACTTTTGTATCTAGTTAAGTTTTGACTTTCCATTTCATCTTCCACCTCCTATATTATTGACCGTGGCCCGTTGACTTTTTAGCGATGTCATTCGGGCCCGTGTTGGCTTTTATAAGTCATTTATCATTTTATTTTATCTTTTTCCTTTTAATTTTTTTCCTCTCTAGTGATAAAGAAAAATGAAATATAGTAGAATAGGTAAAACGAAAAGAGAGAAAATATATTGTTTTAAATGCTTTTTGCTTGGGAAACAGAAATGACTTTTATTTTGATTAATAAATGTAACAAATAGGTGTTTATTTAAAAAGTTGGGGTCACTTATTTGTTAGTACCTATTGGAGGTCCCTATGTGAGTAATTGAATACATTTATTGATATCTATAACTTTTATATTTTAAAACCTCAGTGTGTTATGTATAATATATTTATTTTAATAACTAGGTAATAGAAATAATTTAGTAAGGGCATAGGGAGTTATTACTTTCAAATTTCACCAATTACATCTATTCAACTCATTTTACCTTTTCAACCCTCTCAAGTTCCAACCAACCCTCCCAATCATTTTCTTTGATATTCATCACTTTTTAATCTTCCCAAAAAAAAATTTCTTTTTCATTTAATTAAAGCAAACATTTTTTTCTTTTGTAATAAAACTTAAACATATCATTAAATTAAACTAAACGTTCATAAACGTAATTTAAAAAGTACATACCAGCATATTAGAAATTTAAATACTATATGATAAAAAAAATACCTAAATCAAACTCTCGATGGATGGTGGCTGCGCTGCTAGGTCATTAAGGTAGGATAAGTCGAGACCCGATAGATGCGCCGTCAGATCATATCGGAGCCGATGATGCACGTCATTGTCCTGTAACTCCCAAACCACATTCCGGTTATAAACTCTTGGCAACCGGTGGATCCATAATGTGAACCGTGATATTGTCCTCCCGTCATCTTTTATGATCATGTTATGCAATATTGTACACGTGGCGACGATTTTTCCAATCTTCTCCTTTGTCCATAGCTGGAGGGGACGGTCCAAAATCTTCCATTTTCCCATGAGAACACCAAACTCCCGCTCAACATCCTATCTTGCAACATCTTGTAGTCTTTTAAAGTTCTTTTCTTTCTGTTCTACTGGATGCGGATATGCCTTAACAAACGTAGCCCACCTAGGATAGATTCCATCGGTAAGGTAATATCCACATCTGTAATGTCATCCATTTACAGTATATGAACTCTCTGGTGCGGATCCATTAAGCTAGTTTTGAAACAAAGGTGACTGATACAAAACGTTGACATCATTGTTCGATCCAGTAGGACCGAAAAACGAATGCCAAATCCACAAGTCATTGTAAGTAACACATTCCATCATAATAGTTGGCACCTTAGGATCACATCTCGTGTATTACCCTTTTAAGTTGTAACACCCAACTTTAAAAATTTAGATTTCAAAATTTTTTAAATAAAACAATTATTTAATGCGGAAAGGTCCCTTTTAAAACATAATCATTTCCGAAAACGTCAATCATAGTTTTGGTGTTACTTATTGCATCACCACGACAATTCAAGAAATCCATAAACAATCAAATGACAATAAAGTCTTAATTAACCTAATAAATAAATGTCTAGGAAAAATGAGGCAAAATTATGGCAACAATAAGTCTTGGTCATAGCAACCATCTACCTATGACTCACTCTAAGAAAACTTCAATGATCAACTTGAGGAGACATAACATTTTTAACCAAACAAGTGTCAGCTTAAAAGCCGAGTAAGATGACCACATGCTGTATAAAAGGATTGCCAATTAAATCAATCTTATAAATATTATACGCATGTCAAGCATATTACAAACAATCATCACATAATAATCTAAGAAAACACTATAGGAAGATTACATTCATACATGTGCCTAGCAACCTTAAATCATCTCAATTAAAGCATATATTATGTGTTGATTTGACAAAACCATAAAGAAAATAGTTTTAAGTCATTTGTACGGAAATCTTTGTTTACAAGAAAAACTTTTTTCACAATTGATCCCTAGGTTTACAATATATTAGGGAAATAATTTATAAATAAAACAAAAATAAACCACCACTGTCATTTTACTACATACACTCTTTGTCTCTCTCCCTCTCACTGCATTTTCCAGTCGGCGCATGCACTCACTTTTGTTCATCAAACTCCCCTTCTTCTTCTTCAGCTATTTACTACATTTCTTATATCATCTTCATGTTTTTAATTTTATTTTTTATATATTGTGTATCGTCGTTTTGATAGTTTTAGTTTTGATAGTTTAGTATTTGTTTGTAAGCTGTAAATATTTTGATAATCAATACAATTCACCTTTTTAATCATATATATATATATGACTTTGTGTTATGAAGATTTTTTGTATATATGTGAGCAAAATGACGTCCGATTGTTTGGTTTATTTCAAATGTATACAAACAAAATTCGACATAAAACACAATTCAAACACCCAACTTGAAAACTATCTCCAATCAATTGTTGATTCATCAAATAAGAAGGTGTCTTAAGGAGAGAAGGGAGAGAAGGTCTTATCAACCAATCAGAACGTGACATGTGGATTTAAAAAAAAAACGCGGTGGCATTTTTGTAAATAATCAAACTTTTGTCAGCCTGGTTCTGGGTCAGCTTGGGTCTGGTTCAGCTTCGGTTATGATCAGCTTGGTCAGCCTGGGTTATGGGTAAGCTTGGTCAGCCTGGGTTATGGGTAAGCTTGGTCAACCTGGAATCTGGGTCAGCTTGGGATCTACATTTGTGTAGATTATGTGTAGTTTTGTGTCAAGCTGACCCAACCCAAGCTGACCCAACCTGACCCAGACCCCATGCTGACCCAACCCAACCCCAAGCTGACCCAACTCGACCCCAAGCTGACCCAAAACCCATAATCTACATTTGTGTAGATTGTGTCAAGCTGACCCAACCCAAGATAACCAAACTAACCCAACCTGAACCAGACCCTAAGCTGACCCAACCCAACCCCAAGCTGGCCCAACCTGACCAAAACCTATAATCTACATTTGTGTAGATTAATCTAGGGCAAATTAGTTTTAAAGGTATATAACTTGTTAATTTTTACTAAAATAGGTATAAACCAAAAACACCATCTAATATAATCTAAGTGTGTGTAAATTTGGTCTAAAATGGGGATTAAAACCACCATCCGGTTTTTAAAATGTGGTTTTGTGTGTTTAAGCCAACTTACCAGTTTGACCATTGACTTTTTTGCCATCTATGTATTTCCATGTCATTTTTTACTATAATGTGGTAATAACACTTAATTTCACATCAGATATTATATAAAGCTTATTTAATAACAATAATAATACAAGAATAATGTGATGAGATTCTGAAACAAAATTCACATCCAAATCTTGATCAGAACATTGCCATTTTACTTCCTCAACCTTTTTTTTATTATTCTATCCCAGCCATATTTATTTATCACTCCAAGAGTCCAAGCTCACACAACACAAATAAATCATCTTCTCTTTGAAAAATTCAATCGATCTACGAAGGTGGGATCCGGAAATCACATAAAACAAAATAATCTTTCTCTCTTTCTGTTTTTTTATCTGCTGTATATATATGAATTAGAGTTTGTTATTTTGTAAAGGTTGGCGGTGATGGTAGCTATGGAGGCGGTGTACGCATGGTAGAATCTTGTAGTGGTGGTGGTGTTGGGGTGGCCGGATTTTTATGGTGGCAGTGAAGATGGGGTGGCCGGATCTTTGTGGTGACGGTTAACGGTGTGGCCGGAGCTTTTGTGGTGGTGGTGATATGGAGATTTACTTAGATCCAAAAATCAAAGATACGGAGATTTGTTTTAGCTGAATATGTTTGATGATTCAAATTTGTGTTTATTGTTTTGGAACAATTTATGATTTAAGGATTTGATATAGGATCATAAAAAAATGGTGAATTTTAAGAACAAAATTTGTGGTATGGGATGGTAATGAATAGATCTGGGTTATGATGAATTGATGATGATGAAGATCATTTGGGCATGGTCAAAGACATAAGAATTTTGTAATCTGGTCAAAGTTTTTGGCCTACGTGACAATCTACCTAGGACAAAACCGTCTAGATGGTAGGTGGTATTTTTAATCTCCTTATTAGGATAAATTTACACTTTCATGTATTAAAATAGAAGGTGTTTTTGGTTTATACCTATTTTAAGAAAAATGAACAAGTTAAATACCTTTAAAACTAATTTGCCCATTAATCTATATTTGTGTAGATTGTGTCAAGCTGACCCAACCTGAGCCAGACACCAAGCTAACCCCAAGCTGACCCAAAACCATAATCTACATTTGTGTAGATTGTGTCAAGTTGACCCAACCCAAGCAAACTAAGCTGACCCAACCTGACCCAGACCCCAAGCTGACCCAACCCAACCCCAAGTTGACCCCAAGCTGACTTAACCCCAATCTAACCGAACCTGACCCAACCTCACCCCAAGCTGAACAAACTGATGATGCTGACCAACAAAGCTGACCAACAAAGCTGATCAGAACCCAAGCTGACCCAGACCAAGCTGACCAACCAAGCTAACCCAGAACCCAAGCTGACCAAACCAAGCTGAAGCTGACCTACCAAGCTGACCCAAAACCCAGGCTGACCAAGCTTCAAAAAGTTTGATTTATTTACCAAAATGCCACCTTTCATTTTTTTTTCATTTTGACACATGTTGCGTTCTAATTGGCCTATAAGACCTTCTTTTTCTTCTCTCCTTAAGACACCTTCTTTCAGGATCTCTACCATATATATATATATATATATATATATTCACGAATTAAATTCTATATACATCAATCAGTACATATATACACATAATAACAACTCAATTAACTGCAACACATTCCAATTAACCCTAACAAAGTAGTAAAATTATAGATTCTAAGTAAATCATAAAAGCTCTAATCCATTCTAAACCCTTAGCATTGATTTCAATTTTACAAATTTAGAATATATAGATAATAATAGGTAAAACTAAATAACTGATTATATAGACAAAGATTTAATTCATATAATGATAGTCACTAAATTGTAAAACCAATGATTTTCTCAACAAATAACTCCAAGCTTTCTAATTGTCCCCCTTCAGTTCAGTTCTTTAGTATCGTACTTAAATACATAAACTCCAGTTTCGAAATCACAAGATCGTTGACTTTTCATGGTAAGCATCCCGTTGCATGCCATTCTGTAAGCGTATTTTTTTTTTTCAGCTGATAAGTTCAACTTATTTAACTCATCTTCATTTGTGAAAAGCTCGAGGTTACCTTGACTGAATAGATGTGTGAGTTCTTCACTAAATGCAGTACGACTTCCAAATTTTCTTGCGTGATTTGTAAGTGTACCCCACTCCCAGAAGTGGGGAGTAACCAACAACCCTAGCATATTCGTAATCACAAATGATTCGTTTAAAACTTTGTTATAAACTTTGGCCCCAAATAAGTTTCGGGCTGATTTACTAAATAACTGAATTAGCATGTGGCAACTCAACTCGAGTTTCTTGAGCTCATGTGAAGTGAGATCTGAATTACCTAGAGTTTTCATCACATATTCGTATGCTTCTAGTATCTTCCCATAACACAATCCATTGTATGCATCCCAATTGTTTTTTATCATACCCAAACCCGAAATGTACGTGTTTGGACCCCTTTATGACCAATTTCATATGGATCGTAGTACCATCATTGTCATGCATTTCATAGGGAACTGTGAAGGTAGCTCCATTGTCCTTGTTGCGACCGCTACTGAAAAGGTATTATATGATCTGTTTTCAGTTGCGGTCGCAAGGATGACGGAGCTACCTTTACAGTTCCTTATGAAATGCATGACAATGATGGTACTACGAACCATATGAAATTGGTCATAAAGAGGTCTAAACACGTAAATTTTGGGTTTGGGTATTATAGAAACAATAGGGATGCATACAACGGATTGTGTTATGGGAAGATACTAGAAGCATATGAATATGTGATGAAAACTCTAGGTAATTGAGATCTCACTTCGCATGAGCTTAAGAAACTCGAGTTTAGTTGCCACATGCTAATTCCGTGAATCAGCCCTAAACTTATTTGTGGCTTAAGTTTATAACAAAGTTTTAACCGAATCATTTGTGATTACGAATATGCTAGGGCCGTTGGTTACTCCCAACTTCTGGGAGTGGGGTACACTTACAAAACACGCAAGAAAATTTGGAAGTCGTACTGCATTTAGTGAAGAACTCACACATCTATTCAATCGAGGTAACCTCGAGCTTTTCACAAATGAAGATGAGTTAAATAAGTTGAATTTATCAGCCGAAGAAAAGAAATACGCTTACAGAATGGCATGCAACATGATGCTTACCATGAAAAGTCAACGACCTTGTGATTTCGAAACTAATTAATATATTTAATATATTAATTAGTTTGATCACGAAATAATTAATTAAACATAATTAAAGGATTAATTATATTTAATTGATTAAAAAGGAGGATTAAAATGTGAAAATTGGAAAGTGGACTTGGACCTAAGTCCATATAGGGGGACGACTCATTAAGGCTTTCCAAAGCCTTGATGTTTGCTTAATCTCCATGAAAAGTTAACCTAATATTACCCTATAAATATAAGGGTTAATTCCAAGGGTTTTCATTCATTCATTCACATTAAATATCCTCTCTTCTCTCCCTCTTCTCTTTGGTTCGACCGAACCCCCTCTCCAAGAAGGGTTTTCGGTTTTTAACTTTAAGTTTAGGGTTTTAAACAAAGGGTTGTTTAGGTTCGTGATCGGGGTACTAGCATACATTATTCGGGGTGTCTAGTGTGCGATCGTGGAGGGGTTTTGCTTTAAACCCTAAGTATTAATAATAATCTTATTATTATTATCTCAATTGGATCTTTGCATATAAGGTACACATCTCAATTCTCTCTTTGTTAATTAATGTGATTGCATATATGTTTCGATTTCTTCCGTTGCGCTTATTCGTGATCTTGTATGTTTTATGTGTTCATATTCTAACATATCATTATATGTATTAAATCTTTATCTATATAATCAGTTATTTAGTTTTACCTATTATTATCTATATATTCTAAAGTTGTAAGATTGAAATCAATGCTAAGGGTTTAGAATTGATTAGAGCTTTTATGATTTACTTAGAATCTATAATTTTACTGCTTTATTAGGGTTACTTGGAATGTGCCGCAGTTAATTGAGTGGTTATTATGTGTATATATGTACTGATTGATGTATATAGAATTTAATTTGTGAATATATATATATATATATATTTATATATATATATTTGATGAATTAACAATTGATTGGAGATCATTTTCGAGTGGGGTGTTTTAATTGTATCATATGCCGGATATTGTTTGTATACATTTGTTGTCGATATCTAAAGGGAAGATAACGACGGCTACTTTTAATGATCTTGGGAATTGGTCGACGTTTGGGTGTGTGAAACTTGGGCAGTTGCTTGTTTGGGAGTGGAAGTTGGAAAGTTATATATTGTAGCAACAGGGTCATTATTTTGATGTTAATACCATTGCGTATTCGCCAGATTCCCAACTCTTGGCTATTGGTGCCGATGATAACAAAATTAAGGTGTTGATATCATTCTCTATAGGGATAATAGTTATATATAAATTTCTGGGTTTTTTTCATGTTGTCACACTGAATTGTTCAATATTGCTTTTTTGGTAGAGATCATATGATTTATTGTTTATGTAAATAGAAGTAATCAGAAAAGGCAATAAGCAAACAACTTGCAAAAAGTGATTTCCATGTGTTACCCTAGAGAGAAAATGCAGTATTGAAAAAGAAGGTTGAGATATGATTTTTTGAAAAGCTGTTTTGTGAATTGCAAAATCTTATTTGGAAGAGTAATCCTCAACACCCTTGAACATATAACTTGGAATCTTTGTAATTTGTTTGCTTGTTATAGTTATGGACTGTGTCGATGGGATTCTGTTTTGTGACATTTTCTAAGCATAGAAATGCAGTTACTGCACTACATTTTATGGTTAACAACCACTGTTTACTTAGTGTGTCTCTATATGGAACTGTTCGTGCATGGGATCTGTTTCGTTATTGTAAATGTTAGAACTTTCACCACCCCTTCTTCTAGACAGTTGTTTCCTTAGCAGCCGATCAAAGTGGGAAGTGATTTGTGCTAAAACGCTCGATTCATTTGAGGTATCAATCCCTCAACATGATTTTTGACTATCTTTCGTTTGTGATTTTTGTCTTGACTCAGCGTTTTCTGTTCTCTTTAGATCTTTGTCTGGTCTATGAAGACGGGTCGGTTGTTGGATGTTCTTAGTGGGCATGAAGGTCCGGTTCATGGATTGATGTTCTCTCCTACAACTGTAAGTTGTGATTTCTAGTTGTATCTTTACATGTTGTAAATATTTATGTGTTTGGATTTTGCATTTGGAACTGTGTGATTAACACGACTTGAAGCTACGGTAATAATTGTTTTTTGTTTTGATAAACAAGTTCTTGTTTTAATTATCTGTTATGTAACAGCATAATTAGTTCGGGTAGTAAGTTTTATACCAACTGCAGCAAAACTCCATTTTTTTAGAACGACAAACTATTTTACTCCTAATCACCCTTACAAATATAGGAAGTGAGACTAGTCACCGGGTGGAATACCCCAAGGTCAAGTACCTTACCAATGGGCTACCAACCCTATTGGCAGCAAAACTTAATTTTTTTAGGGTAAAATCATGTATCATTCTCTTTTGAACATAATCATACTAATTTTATTTTATTCTTGTTAACCATTTACTTCCTTCCAAGTAAATACATTATTTCGTTCATCTATTAGCTAATTCTAGAAACTATTCAGTTTTTTCCAAAGAGTTAATTACAGAAATTGTCCTTGTTGTGGATCTCCACTTGCAGCTTTCGTTATTAAGTTTAATAAATTACAGTTTTAGTCCAAAAAACTATGCCTCATCAACACTTTTGGTCCTGGGTGGTAACGTCTGTTTAAAACCCTATCATGTGCCAGCCACATGATGGACATTTTCGTCATTTCCCTTCTTCCGGTTATTACACTTTTAGTCCAAAAAAAACTTATTTACCTTTTTTTTCCTCCAAATTCATCATCAACAACAACCATCCACCACCATTACCTAATAGTAACATTAAATTATTCTTTTTCATTTTTCTTCTTAAGAATGCTTGGTAAAGGAGACAATGGGTTTTAACCATAAATTGTTTCTAGTATAATTTCATTCATATATAACTTGTAAATCAGATTATGTACAGAGATATCAGTGGCGGAGCCACATATACACCAGGATGGGCCAAGGCCCACCCCAACTCTTTTGATAATGCTAAGATTTACATGTACATTTCTATCAAATTTTGGCTCATAGTTTGTATGGGCCATCCAAGTATAAAAGAGTCAAATTCATCCGGGAGTTTATGATGAATTATGAATAATGCGTCACCTATTATCCTTTCTTTTACTCCTTATCTTTAACTAACATTCTTACATAAGAAGGGTATATTATATTTTGATCATTGAATTCGTTTCTATGATTTACCATCTCGGTTTTATCTACATAAATATTGGTTAATAAATAAATATGAGAATAAAAAAAAAAAAAAAAAAAGACAATGGATAAAACATCTCAAGAGTGTTCGATTTACCATGTGGACATCTCTTTTTATTTACAAAAATATGGATCAATAACTAAATATTCTGTTTTTATATTTACACAAGTTAAATATCATGTTTAAGCATTTTAGATAATTTTAATGACTTTAGAGGCCAGCTATAACTTCCTAAATAGTTGTATGAACAAAGTGTATACTCTCTTTATATTATGTTATCTTGTTTTTTCGAACAATTTTTAGCTTTTAGTACTCCTAGTTTAATTTTGGCCCATCCAAGATGTAAATCTTGGCTTCGCCACTGACAGATATATATACGAAAATCACAAAAACCGAAAATACAAATATAAATTAGACATGAATCGACCATGATCAGTGAAGGAATCTTGGGTATGAGTCTCGATATCATGTTCTCATTCTTGTTTCACCTTAGATCTCGACTTCTCTATTCAGATCTGTAAGTCAACTCCGGTCAACAACCGAGTCTTCTTATTCTTCTTCGTGAGAACAAACAAGTTTGTGACCCAGATGACTTTGGTTGACCCGAACGTTCTTCCTTTCTTCTAATGACTTCTGTTATATATCTCCATTTTTGTTTTATGCTCTTGCCCATGTATGTGTGTGAATTGATGTATATGTGTGTATTGGAGTGTGTATGCATGTGTATGTACATAGGTGTGTGTGCGTTGTATGAAATCAATGTATGTATTTCTTCTTTTTCATTTTTTGTTTTTGTTCTCCTGTTGCATCTGTTCATAGATCTGAACATCTGGAAGATATAGATATAGATGATGATGACTATTCAATTTGTATTTTTAATAAATAGATGGGACAATGACTTTTGATAATGGATATAAATTAATTAAAAAAAAAGTTTATAGTTAGTTACACTTTTAGTCCTGTTGTAAAACAAAGACGACACTTTTGATCCTTGTGACATTAAAAGACAAAAATACCCATCATGTGATTGGCATGTGATGACATATTAGACTGACGTTACCACCCAGGACCAAAAGTGTTGATAGGGTAAAGTTTTTTGGACTAAAACTGTAATTGATTAAACTTAGGGACGAAAGTTGCAAGTGAAGGTCAACGACAGGGACAATTTTTGTAATTAACTCTTTTCCAAAAAGGATTAGTATTTTAGAATGTAAACAACTTTACACAAATAGTTATAGTATGTATCGAACTTCAATCACGTGTATTGTATGTAATAAACTTTCAAATTTTGTGCATTGTATGTATCCGAGTATATGTGGCAACCATATAAGTTGCCACTTGTCAAGTTTTAATTGGTTGAATACATACAATGCACAAGATTTGAAGTTCATTACATATAATACACAAGATTAAAGTTCGATACACACTATAACAATTCGTGTAAAGTTGTTTACACTATGGGGTACTAATCCCTTTCCAAAAAAAGTTCATTTCTGTTATTATTTCTTAAAGGGAAAAGTATCTGTGTGTGTATATATAACTTGTGACCAGTTACCATTGTATCAAAGAAACTTCAATCGGGTTCATTGTATGTAAATAACCTGATAAAACTGAATAAATCGTGTAAAAAAACGATCGGATACTAACATGGCACCATCTGAAAGCTGATACGTGGCCCAATGATTGACCTCCACGTCAGCATTTTTACACGATTCATTCAGTTTAGCAGGTTACTTACATACAATGAACTCAATTAAAGTTTCTTTCATACAATAGTAGTTTGTCACAAGTTACATACACAAATAGATACTGTTCCCTTTCTAAAATAGTTCTTTGGTTGACTTGCTTATTTTTTCTTCTCTCATATTACAGGCAATTCTTGCTTCATCTTCATGGGACAAAACTGTTCGGTTGTGGGATGTGTTTGATGGAAAAGGTTCTGTAGAAGCATTTCCTCACACTCATGATGTTCTTACAGTCGTTTATCGTCCATATGGTAAGCAGTTGGCTAGCAGCACATTGGATGGTCAAATTCATTTCTGGGATCCAATTGATGGCTTGTTAATGTACACCATTGAGGGGCGTCGAGACATTGCCGGACGAAGCTTGATGACTGATCGTAGAACAGCAGCCAACTCTTCATCTGGCAATTACATATTAGCTGGAGGAAGTAGTAGATACATCTGTATGTATGATGTTGCTGATCAGCTTAGTTTCTTCTTTCATTTCCTTTTTCGTGAAGTTTTTTTACTGATTCTGTTTGTGAAGCTAATATCACTTTTCTCCTAGATATCCAGAGTTGAGAATTTTGACCTGTTTTCTTTTGAATTCGTTCATTTGGGTTATATTTCAATCCCCAGCAGGGTCAAATAATAATCTTCTTAATGGAAATGGGTCAAATGAGTGGAATGTTGCTAATGGACATATCTAAATCCCTTAGACCTTCTAATCTATTCAACATGCCTGTTTGCCATCTCTGTGTTTGTCATATATCAAGGGAACGAAATCTATCAATTAAGTAGCAAGCAATTTCAGATTAGATATTTATGCTACGAATAACTGGATATGATGAGTAGCATCTTACATTCTGTTGACTCGGAGGTGGCAAAATAGATGGTTTTGGTAATTAGGTCCAAAGGGTTGTTTTTGGTACTGGCCAAAACATTGTTGGTGGGGTTAGGTCGACCTTAGGATGCAAATATGTAGTAAAAACAATTAGTGTATTGCGGAATTGATTCAGAAGGCTTTATGCATAAAAGAATACACCTTGGATGATTTTCGACTAGTTTGGCCATCTTTGTTTTAGTTCTATTTTTCAGATTTTACGGGTTTCACCTTTTATATGTGGCTGAATTAACATGCCTACTAGTAGGCCAAAATAAGCTTTATTGTTTAATATTTAGCAAATCATCTCTTTTTGTTGTTGATTTCATTTCTGTTAATTATTCATACAAAGTTGGTCAAATTCCGCCATTTTCACTTTGTTATTCAGATAGTAGACTATTAAAAATGTCATTTCTGATGAATCTGCAGGTATTGCTGCACAGATTTCAGATAACCCTTAACATGTCTTTGGATGGAGTTCTTGATGTTTTGAATTCCAAGAATATGACTGATGCTGGTCCTTTGAATCTAATCGATGATTATGATAGTGATATAGATGATGGTATTGATAAACAAACACAAGTTAAGTCGAGTTATGATCTGCCAGGAGCGGTGGCTAACCGTGGAAGGCCTATAGTTAGAACCAAGTGCATAAGAATTGCACCTACCGGGCGAAGCTGGTCAGCTGCAACAACAGAAGGGGTTTTGGTTTACTCAATGGATGATAATTTTATATTTTAAACTACAACAGATTCTTATTACTTTTATCAAATTAATAGATAGAGGGTTTTGCGTTTTGGATAATCTGTTTCGTACAAACTGCAACAAATCTACCTAGTTACCTTTCTAAAACATTCATTCCTGTTCTACATTAGTCTCTCTTATCAAGAAGAATAGCAATTCTGGTCGCTTTCTATCTTTTAATTTTTGAAACAATGATAATTTGTGTATCATTCAAACAACTGAACATCTGATTTTTCCAACTTCAGACTGCAGAGACATGCAAAAACAACTTTCGACAGCCTATATATTGCAACTGATTATGTGGCCTGTCTGTTTAGTTTACGCCACTTTCAATCATACAAACCCCCCCTACGAAAAATAGATTACTTGATGGTGATGGACTCCACTAATGAAAATTTCACCTTTTTTGACGCACAGGCAGTTGATGCAGCGCTTGGTGAAGATCGACCGAGCCGAGCTTTAATCTTAAGTTTATGCTTAAATGATGACGGTTTAATCAAAAAGTGTATCATTGCTGTTCCTCCAGTGGACATAAAGCCTGTAGTTGCGTCAGTCCCTTTCAAATATCTAAATAGATTGATTCAGGCTCTTGCTGAGCTTTTGGAAAATTGCCCCCATTTGGAATATATTTTTCGATGGTGTCAGGTATCATATGCATACTCCATACTAGAGGTTGTAAATTGGGCCAGAGGAGGGGTGTGCAATGGGTCAAGATGGGTTGACCTGAATCATTTGTTGCTCTTTCTTTGAAAAATTTTTCAGTTAAGTTTTGTTATATATTATTACAGAAAATCTTTAGTAATAATTAAAATATTCGAATCTAGTGATTAACGATTTACTTTGGGCAACTTAGAATCCCTTCTGCTTTTAGCTTCCTGGTTTTTATATACCAACTAAATCAGATATAAAATGTTAACCGGTGTGTTGGATAATAGGTCAGAATTAATACTTTTTGGTATGGGTCAAAATGAACCGATATAGGTTGCATTGAAAGCACTTGTTATCGGATGAATAAAGTTACCTTTGGAGACTATCAGCTTGTGTCCTATCAGAGACGGAGCCAGAAAAGTTTTTGTGAGGGGGCAAAATTATAAGTTGTTTGTCATACTTATAAAAGTCGTATCCGAAAATGAAGAAAAAAAAGGCCCTAGCTTGAAAATAGAAAATAAACCCTCAAAAGAATTTGTTATCTACACCAGATCTCACACTCATATTTAAAAATACTAGTTTTGTTTTAATAAATAATGACCACACGTATCGAATAAGGTCTTATTAAATGAAAACGTATTCAATCATATAATGCAAGAAACCTCAAAAGTATACTTCTTTGGATATAATTAGCTTGTATATATTATGATAATTATAATAAATTGTTTGTGATAAATATATAATAATTTGAAAGAAAATACATTTTCTATAGACAGTTCCACTATAATGTATTACACATTTTACATACCCAAACAACGAAAGTTTTTTTCTTAAACTATACTTCATTTTTTTCTATTAAAAATCAAAACAACTCGAGTTTTTTTAATCTCTTAATGAAAAAATCTATCTTAAAATTAATGTTTGATGACCAATGACATCCAAATAATAAGTTTATGACAAGTTGACAATAAAGTTAACATTTATATTTATTTCCTACTTATTTTTTTTTACTTTTACAAAAAAATTACAAATATGCCATTTAAATTTTAAAAAACTACATTGTACTAAAATTGAAGTGCCCCCAAGCTGCAGCAGTCCCTGTGTCCTATACTCTTATTAAGCTATTGATAAGTGAATGAGTTGAAAAACAGTTCGTTACATTTCACTATACTCTCTAGTTTGTTTCAGATTCGTTTGATATAATCTACAAAAAATGTAATTCACTTTACTATGCAGGAGCTTTCCAAATGCCATGGTCACTCGATTCAACAAAACTCGCGGAATCTTCTGCCTTCTCTCAAATCATTGCAGAAGGCAATTACGAGGTTACATCAAGATTTAGGCGACACATGTTCTTCGAATGAGTATATGCTTCGATATCTATGCTCCACAAGCTCCAAGCCATGATAACTTATCTACAACGTATGTTATAGTATTTGGGAAGATTGCCAAGCAGGGGCGGAGCCACATTGGCATTAGGATGGGTCAAGGCCCGCCCCAGCAGACTACTTATACTGTTATTATATGTAGAGGAATGATAAAGTTTTGGGTTTATAATGAAGTTGGCTCATCCCACCATAATAAAATGAAAAATAACATTGGCCCATCCTACCAAATTCTCTTACTTTGCACAACATGACAAATATGTTTTTATTCGCCATTCTTTCTTGGACTAACAGAGCCTCAACTATGGAAGTTTAATAGTTTTCATTTTCCTTTTCTTATTTCAATCTAACAAAGGTATTTTAATTTATTCATTCTATTTTCTTTTTTACTACTTCGTAGGTTTTTATTCCAATCAAACAAGTGTATTATTTATATATTTAATAACTAATACAATCTTATAAAGTATTTTTCCTTTTTTTTTAAGAAAAAATGATTTGAACTACCCAAAATACCCCTATTCTTTATTCACTAATTTAAACATCTCCACCTAATAATACTTATAATAACCTTAAATTTCAACAATTCATTTTTTTCGCCTCTGTCCTAAAATCTCAGCCACCAATTTTTTTCTCACTCATCTATAAATCATTTTATTCCTCTAATTCATTCAAAATCTTTTAACTCAAAAACCGTACATCGATATATTATAATAATTATACGGGTATTCTTAAAATTTCATGCTACTGTTTATGAACTAAATTGATGTTATTTCGCAGCCATTTTTCGACCACTGTCCAGATAAAAAAAAAAATTTTTTGCCCTCCCCGTATCAAATTGCTGGCTTCGCCACTGTTGCCAAGAGTTGGCTCGTTACATTTGAGATGTCAAGTTTGTTAGTAATGTGTGTAGGTTATTACTATAAATACAGTAGTAATTAAGGCAGGATTTTGTTGGTTTTTCCATAAACTACGCCAGGGCCTATTTGTTACAAACATTCTTAGATCATCTTCATCTATAGTTTGAGGTTCTATGTTGTAAGCATCTTTC
This sequence comes from Erigeron canadensis, assembly GCF_010389155.1. NCBI lineage: Eukaryota > Viridiplantae > Streptophyta > Magnoliopsida > Asterales > Asteraceae > Erigeron > Erigeron canadensis. Next base: position 128,617 of record NC_057767.1, read on the forward strand.
CTATATATCACAAATTAACTCTTGCTGTGAATACTTCGCAACCTAGATTAATCGGCTTTTATTAATCTCCCACCGCCATTGCAGTGGCGAATCTAGCATTTCAACTTAGGTAGGTCATTGAGTTTGAATGACGACTAAGCGAGGGGGGAAAAAAAATTTGGTCGCAGTGACCTATCGGGTCAAAATGCAAACATATATATACACAAATTCTATACGGGGCAGTTTACAGTATTATAAATAATGCACATATTGCCATTACCCAAGGTTGTCCGTGAGAAGTGTTAATGTAAAAAAATTTTTGGACCCAGATGTCCGTCTCGAGAATAAACCTTAAAATAGTAATCTTTATTGTACAAATCAAATTAAAAATGATTTGTTGGTAAAAAGTGAATAATTGATAACGAATAAAACTAGGAAATCGATGATGTATGTCAAACCGAGTCCAAATTTTTTTGATATGTGCATATCAAATATGTTAAATATGACAAATAATAATTAATAACCAACAAGAATTAGCATATGAAATATGTTAAATATAAATTAATATATGTTTGTATGATGAATTTATTTAGAGAACACTTTATATAATCAAATAAAAGTTTATATAGATAGATCCAATTTGAAAAGGTTTTTGTAGGCTCTAAACATATATATTTTTTAAAATTGTCGTTGCTTAAAAGAGTAAAAATAAATACAGAACTCATTAGTTTAATTTTAAATGGACTCATGAAACTACAGAAGGGGTAAAGTGTAACTTTTGAAAAGGTTAAATAATCTAAGGTCTAAAATGAAAATATATCAATAGTTTTGACCACATGTTGTACGCCACTACGCCTATACACCACTACACACAGTGACACAACAATACCCCTGCATCCAAAATCTGTACTTCATCTTCTTCGTCAGCTGCCGATCGGAATTTTTTTTCCTATTTCCGGTAACATGAACAACAAATATACATGTTGTTATTTCTATATACAAGAATAGGATAGGATATCAAGGTAGGTCCTAACCAAATTTTTTAAGTAGGTCCTCCAAAAAAGTTATCACATTACTTCTATTTTTTTTCGAAATTAAGGTAGGTCCTAGGACCTACCTTACTTATACTGTAGATCCGCCCCTGCGCCATTGAATCGGTTTATTTCGGGTTGGAGACATAATTCGGGTTTATTTGTTGCATTTGCAGATAGTAAGATTGGCAATTGAGATTGCACGCAACCATCGAATAACATGCAAACAATTGGGTACATTAGTGATTCTTCTCACCTACTGCTTCATATATTTTATTAAAATTGTCTGCAAATATTTAAGAATCTTTAAGCATATATCTAAATTGCCCTTTTCCTTTATAATATACGAGAGAAAAATATCCGTGCGTTGCGACGGCGGCGGTGACAGTGACGGGTGGTAGTGGCGGCGAGCGGCGGCGGAGATTGGTGGTGGCGGCAGCGGCGAGTAGTGAAAGTTATTGATGTAAAGTGGCTAACTGACTATGATATATAGTGCAGAATATGTACATTGTTGAAACTTAAAATCAATATTGAAATTTTAAGTTTAATGTTAAAAATTAAAAATAGATTTGTTTTATAATATAGTATATAAAAAGTAGAAAAAGGTAGAAAAAGAAGATAGGATGAACTTGTTTAGTGGTATAACAATATGATCGAGCATGCCTCAAAAAAAGCGTTAAAAAAGTTTGTTTTTGAGTATTGCTGAAAAATAATAAAAGATGAAATTGAAACGATGGGGAATCAAATTAAAAATAGTGCGATCTAGTAATTTTATAAGAAAGGTGTTATGGGTGAAATTTCATGTACCAATATCCTAAATTATCAATATCCTTACATGCTAAGATCTTGATATTGATAATATTCTTGTAACTTACCGAATATGTTACTAACGGTATAATCTTGTTATTATTATTTTCAAATGAGTTACTTGTGTAGATTTTAGAATATTCGTTATTATTTGGATATTTGGCATGAAGAATAACTCTAACTGTAACATCCTAAGAATTATAAAGTAATATATTAATCTTTTTTATATTTTGACATTAAATTAATTTCCTAATATTTAATTTTTGGAATGAGGTTAATATGGATGGAACTTTAGCGGATAACAGATATTTTCTCATCAAAAATTTGAGATGGGGCGTGGCATCTCATTAGGATGCCAGCCATGCTCTTCCCTCTTTATTCACCATTCCACTATCTTCTCTTAAACCTTCTTCATCTTCAACCTTCATCTCTTTTTTTTTCAATAAAATCAATCTCACTCTTGCAATTATTCAAATTCAATTAGGGGAATAACAATCATCATAATAATAATAATAACTATAGGGAAAATTGAACTTGGGAAAATTGAGAGTGTGGTGGCGATAGTGGCCAGAAATTAGGAAAAGAAAGGGAAAGAATATGTGAATTGAAACCCTAAACTTTTCTTTTCCATTCTTTAAGATATTGATTCCTTAACCTAATTTCTTTTTATTTCTGAGAATTAGGGTTCTTGGGAGGTTCAAATGGAGGGATTTTGCTAGAATTGGGTTATTATATGATTTTCCCCTTTTGTTATTGAGTTGCATGATGAATTTAATTAAGACTTTGAATGATTGACATTGAAACTTTGATTATGAAAGAATGATGATTTTTGCTAGTTGAATACAGTGATGATGAACTTGATGAGTTGAATTCATCAAGTGAACTTTTGAAAGAAATGAAACACAATTGCAAAATAAGATGGTTGAATTAAAAATGCTAGTGAATAGTTGTAAGGTTAGGTTGAGTTAGCCAAAATGGTCAATATTGTCTTATGTGTGTATTGTGATGGTTTGAATAGGTTAAAAGCTTGTTGTGTATATTTTGATTATTGTGTCGCGAAGGATGTGAGTATAATTGCATACCTTTGTATATTCGTTGGGTCAATTACCATACGATGGTGGATTCTGTGTGTGGTAATTGATTTAGCGTTGAGCCTAAGTAGGGGTCGTCTTTGATTAAGGGCCTAAGTAGTGGCCATAGCTCATGTGGAGCATTGTTATTGTTTATATTTGATTGTGATTGTAATCATTTGCTTATATGGATCCATGTAATGCATTGGTACAAAGGTGAGTATTACAGATATGACACGACGGTGCCATAGTCTATATGCAATTGCATTGCCCTCATTCGTTTATATGATTGTATGAAAGCATATTCACTAAGCATTCGCTTACCCTTTTAGTTGTTTACCATTGTATACGTGGTTCCAGAAGAAGGAACTAGTTTTGGTGATTTGAAGTTAGTAGAAGAAAGGTTGATTAGAAGACTTGGAGGTATTGCCCATTTTTGAAAGAATGGATCTTTTTTTTAGACACTTAGTTATCCTGCCTCATATGTGTAACACCCTGACTAAGGCGGAAACACGAGATGCCACAGAACGACATGGTAACAAAAGATTTAGACATAAAACATCAACATCAAGTTCCAGATGACGTTCAAATCCGAAAGATTACATAGTTAAAGTTGACGTTTAGAAATCATTACATAACCAAATTCATAACAAAAGATCAAATGTTTGCATTACTAGTCCAACATGTAACAAGCAAACACAACATCCAAGAGGCGGTCCATAGTGCTAACTTACTGCTCTAAACCTGAAAATCATGAAGAAAAAGTGTCAACTACGAGAGTTGAGTGAGTTCATGGGTTTATACAACCAAATATACGTACAATCACTTCAAATTATGAAGTTGTAAATCATAAGGTTTCCAAAATTTTCCATCAAAATATACACACCCAAACCATATGTTCAAAACATAATATCCATCCACAAATAATATCATTTTCATTTAGCCAAAGACATAATTTGATGAGTAAATGCTTGAGCCACTACTAAAACCATTTCATGTCCCAACCGATATAATATTTCATTTCATAGCATAAGCTGTCAATCAAGTGCTTTAACCATAATTGGGTCGTGCCATGGAGATGGCCATTAAAATTTAAAGTAGATTAGAGCACCGCTCGGGTCGGACTGGAAATGAAAGTTGTCACGAAGGCAACCACTCTTGTGTCTTGCTTATTAGAGGACTTTAAGCATGAAAATCGTCACCCTAATTAGTGTTTTTAGCCTCATTTCTCAAGCAATTTAGGTACTTCAAATTGGATTTTTATCCTTGTTTCATTATTTCCAGAAAGTTCCTCATATTTTGATAGTCCAAGTTGTGATAGTGGTGGTGGTGTGATATGTGCAATTTTGTGCTTTCGGTTAGCGATTAATTGACCCGAAAAGGTGATTTTTGAGCTTAATCTTGCCATTCTTCAAATGAATTGAATCGTAAACTTTTGAAACAACTTATTTCCATTAGGTTTAATATATTTTTATGTTCATTTGATCATGGTGCATTTGTATACTAAAAATGCATTTTTGCATACTTTCGGTTCATGATTTCAAGCACATATTGACTTGTTTTATTTCAATCTTTACATCCTTAATATTTTATGATTTTTTTTTCTAGAATATTATGGTCCCTTTAAACATATTTTCACTTAGAACAAGCCTATAATCATCTCACAATCCAACAAAAGATCCAACCTTCTTAATTTCTAGCATGCATGTAATCATCTCATCTTTTTAACAACAAATATTTATCCATCTTTAATCCCACAACATAAAAACATATTTTTGTGAAAAACTCTAGAAATATGTTCAACAAAATGTATAGAAATATGCTCATCTTTCAAAGGAAAACTCACTTTACAAGCTATTTAATCTATATCAACATTTTTGGGTCTTAAGCTAGTTGAATCCTTGGATTTTTCTTCATAGATTCGACATGCATAAGCATGGAAAGAAAGATCCTATCAACTTTGCCCTCATCAAGTGTATATTTGAAAGAAAACATGTACTTTTGATAAAACCTTTAAATATAAACAAGAACAAGATTAATCTAGTAAAGAGATGAAGTTATATACCCTTGAAGAACACGTTTTTGATGATGAAAATATGCAGATTTTCGTGGCCTTTCTTGCTCCAAATAACCCTTATTCTAACCTCAAAACAACCCTTAAACCTTTGCTTAATATAACCCTTGCTTATCTAACTTAAACCCTTATTATTAACAATTGTTTATATGGAGTTTTCTTGCTTTTCTCCTTGCTTGTGGCTGCCGAAATTAGAGAGAAAAAGTGGTTTTTGGAGTGTAAGAATGTATGTGTGTGTGTTGGAAGAATAAGTATATTGAGTGTTAATTGTATGGGGAGTATAAGGAAGGATTAAATTTGATTGGAGGAGTTGTATGGGAAGTGGGGAGGGTTACGGCTTTGGTGAGTGGAAAAGGAAGGGGTTTTTGTCTAAATTTTGTATTTTAAAGCGTATGTATTTTTTTTTGTATGTAGTGTAGTATTATTTAGTGTCGGTGTATGTTTAAGTGTAATATGTATTTATTTGTACAAGTATGTTAATTAGTGGTCTTAACATATGTATGTGTCATGTATATATATATATATATAATTGTAGGTTTGTGTTTTAAAATTTGTTACTTAACTCATTATTTATAAATTTGAAGTTATATTACACATATATATGCTTGTTATTATTATTGAAGGATTTTATGTACCTAGAGAAACTTATAAATATTTTTAAGATGCTCATGATATTTTCATGTCCAAGTATAATTTTGTTGGCTTGATAACTTAGATTTGTTGGACATTTATATGAATTTTGATTGTTATTTCAACTTGTGAAAATCACTTAATTATTTATAACTTGATTAAACATTAATAAAGTTTTTGTTCAATGGTATTTTTATTAGATTGAATTTTGAATTAATCAATAGCTTTATATTGCTAATTTAGGGGCATTAATCAATAACTATGGCTTGCGAGATCATAGACAACATAACTAGCACATATATAATATTAAAAAGGAGGGTTGTTACTGTAACAACCCTCAATCTCAAACTAGGACTACTTACTTATATTTATCTAGGTTTCGATCCCTAGAGGTTCATTAAGAGAAATTGCCTCCTAGATATTCAAGCATAGTGATAATTGCCCCCTAGTGCAGTGAAATGCCTTAGAAATGCCCTAAATAATAACTATAATCATTCAATACAATCTCAAACTATAAATTAGTTCTAATCAAACTTGGTGAAATGTCAATGAACCAAAAATTTTATTTCAAGAAGTTGAGTTACATAAATATTTGTACAAGACTCACAAGTTGAGATAACAATCAAGAAATCCTTATAGATGTCCAACCATTTAAACATCAAGAGAATCTAAGTATATGCAAACACAAATATATATATATATATATGATGACCATCTAAAAATATATTATAAGCTAATATGCATTCAAAGTTGTTGAATAATAATAAGTATACATATATCTTATATAAAATGCAAGTTTATAAACAAAGAGTCAATTAACAAATTTAAAACACAAATATATATGAACACATACACATATATACGGCCATATATATATACATATTCATATAATCACACAAGTCCTTTAAAAGACTAATAACTAGTTAACCTACAAGTCCATACATGCACCCATACTTACAACACATACACATACACATATACACTCACATTATACTTTTAAAATTCAAAAATCCCCTCTATTTTTCCTTAACCAAAACCGGCCCCCATATCCCAAAACCCTTTACCCAATCAAAAATCAACTACACCACTTATTCTTACACTCCCAATACACCCCTTCACACCTTTCACTCCACCATCACTCCTTTCACACTTCCAACACACACTCCATCCCATTTCTCTCTCTCTTTTCCTCTCAAATTTTCTGCACTTTCCTCTCCTTCTCTTCTTCTCTTTTTCGATTCTTACAACACAAATTATAGCTCAAAAATCTTAAGTGAATCAACTATAATAATAAGGGTTCATGCTAGATCATTCAAGGGTGTGTTAAAGCAAGCTAAGGAGCCCATTTTGGGGTCATGTGGTCGTGGGTTTGGCTGTCCAAAACAGCCTCCATTTTGAGTTCATCAAGGGTATAACTCATCATCTCTTTATTTAATATATCTTGTTTTTGTAAATACTAAAAGATCTTTATCAAAGACCATGTTTTTCTTTGATTTTCTTCTTTAAAATACACTTGATGAAGGCAAGTTGATAGAATCTCCTTCCTCATGCTCATGCATGTTGAAATCTAGAAGAAAGATTCAAGGATTCAACTAGTTTAAGACCCAAAGGTGTTGTCATAGATTAAATAGATTTTAAAGTGATTTTTCCTTTGAAATATGGTCATATTTTTATATATTTTGATGAATATATTTCTGGAGTTTTTCATATAAAATATGTTTTTAAGTTGTTGAATTGAAGATGGATAAAGATTTGTTGTTAAAATGATGAGATGATTACATGCATGCTTAGATTTACACTAGTTTGAGTTGTTTTGATTTGGGTCTTGAGATGGATCTTTTAAGGATGATTGATGAACTTGAAATTTGATGGAAATCTGCATATTTGATGTTAAGAGATACAAAATAAAGTAATAATTTTGTTAGTGGGAATCTAGAGGTTAAAGCAAGCAAACAAAACCATTGGTGAGTTGATATAACCAATAAACATTCTGACAGAATTGATCTCCTGTCTTAGAACGGGTAAACTGAACATGTGAGGACATTTTCAAGAGAAACTTTCAAAATAAAAGTTGTAGAAAAATGAGTTAAGATTAACCTCCAACTGGAATTACTCAAAAATACTGAACCAAACGAAAGATATGATTTTTCTACTAAAACTGGTCAAAACTGTAATTTGTCTGAATATTTTATGAACTTTAGCAATTTTATCTCCTAATCCATAAAGTTCCAGGAAGTCATACTTGGTGGAAAGTAATTTCAATGTGTTGTGAACTTAAAATAAAATCATGGGATTTTCTAACAATCAGAATATCAAGAACTTTTATAAAACTTCTGAGGTCGCAAGCAGTGCCCATTCGGGACAGTTTGTGTTTGGATAATTTTTAAGGACACCAAACATCATCTAAAAATTCACCAAAAATTTACAAAAATACTAGATACATATAAGTCACTGTGTAAAAATCATGAAGGTCCAAATAATTCGTATTGACCCCAAAATAGTAGCTACCATTTCTTAAAAATAAAGTATAAAACAGAAAATTTGTAAGTAATCTTATAAATGGCATAATGGGCTATGTAATGAACTAAGAACCATAATGGGCTAACCCGGCCCAAATAATGAACCCATAAGGAACACAAATCAGTAGGCCCACATGGCCCAACAAGCCTTATAGCCCAATAACCACTATGACCCATTATGCACCTAACCCAAATAAGGTAAAGCCCAATAACTAATGTAAGCCCAAAACATTTAAAATTCCATGACACCTAAGGCCCAATTGATAATGGCCCATAACACTTAAACGAATTTTATGAGATAAGTGTAATCAAAATAAAACAAAGATAATTAAGTGAGATTGACGTAAGTAATTATGTTAACCAAGATATATATATTGATATCACAAATGTTAATTCACGCTAAAATCGGTTACACAACAAATGATGGATAAGGATAACATAACTTAATAAGATATTTCTACATGATGACCTAAGGTGCCAAGTGAAACCACAAATGAAGCCAAGTTGCCAAAAATCTAACAACTTATAACTACACATGTAATGAAAGTAACCCTTTACACCATCAATCTCTACAACCAAAACGATGCGAGTGTTACCGATATACTTGGACCCCACAATTGATAGCAACATAATGAAAATGGCATTTCTAAGTGATGGCTTAAGATAGGAACTTACGCATATTAGTCCTATCGTAGGGATAGTCTTGGCTTGAGAAATGATGGAGGAACAAAATGGATATATGGTCAAGGAAGCTATAGATGGGAAGTACCCATTTTGGATAGATGAGTATAATATGCGGCATATCAAGGTGAGTCATAGCCCCCTTTCAAACTCTTTTATGTGTTTTACTTTTGGGGTGAAAAGCATGATAAATGAAACTACTTTCTATATATGCAATGTTTCTTGAAAGAGAGTTTGTTATATGAAATGATTCTTGATATATGAGTATGAAATGATAATAAAGGATTTATGTGATGAGCTTGAGTTCTGTCAAACCGCGGCGTTCGGTACACTACTATTTACTCCGAAAGTGGAGGCCTGTAGTTAGTTAGTTGCGCAACTAGGTTTCGTCCGCCCACCCAAAGCGTACCGTTGGAAGGTTGGTTGCCTTCGTGACAACCTCCACTTCTAGTCTGGCCCCGGGTGTTCTAACTACCTTAAGATAATCGGGCGTCTCCATGGCACGACCCATTATCATTATTGTTATTATTATTACGGCACTTGATTGACAGCTTGTGCTATGAATTGAATTATTGGATTGTAATCGGACTTGAATAAAATGGTAGTAGTAGTGGCTCAAGCATTTACTCATCAAAATTATGTAAATTATGCCCTTGTGGCTAAGTAAAAGGGATATTAATATTGTTGAGAATTGGAAATTGTTTGGACATACGGATTGGGTATCGTCCCTCGTATGATATCTTGAAAGACGTTGAAATTGGTGATATTGAAATGATTTTGGTAACCGAATGATTTTGGTATGATATACGATTAATCAATTTATATACTTTTTCTCTCATGATGATTTGACAAATGAGGACCTGAAATTTTACTATAGATTCTCCAAGTCTTGATATGACATTATGGTATTTGGAAACTTGATAATGTGATATGAAAACTTTGTCGATCATATGGTTTGGATATTTCGAAATGTAATGGTAATCAGTTTTTCTAAGTATTAAAACGGTGATGTACCAAGATTTATATAAAAACCTATGCACTCACCAACTACGTTTTCGTAGTTGACACTTTTTCTTCATGCTTTTCAGGAAATAAGCTTAAGCATTGAGGATTTATATGCTTCATGAATATTTGCATTGCCCTTTGGAGTCAAAGATCAAACCTTGTGATAGGCAATGGAATCCGCCTTGATCATTGTAGTATACTACTTCACGTGCTTGTTATTTGTTTCGTGAACTTAATATTTAAGTACGGTGGACGCATTTGTACTTGGAAATTGGTTCACATGCGTGTACATTTGTAAATCCTTTTATCAAATAAAACTATGGTGAATGTTATTTATAATCCTTTGTTTTGAATACTCGACTTTCTGTACATCTCATTGTTCCGCCTTAGTTGGGGTGTTACAGTTACAATATGGCTCATGATGCTCTTGATAATTTGGTAGTCTTGTTTCTTAGTAAATTTCTGCAAAAATAGTCATGGTTTGGTCTTTTGATTTCAAAAAAAAGTATGGTTGTCTTGCTTAAACGTTAACTTGGGTAAATGACCCGTGTGGTTGTGTAAACGGTTGTTTGAACATATGGATACTTGGTATATGTTTGAAATCATGTTATGTAATGGTTTGAACTATGAATTATGTGTAATGAAGCTTGTGTTAGAGTTTGAAAGTGTTGCAATTTGATTAAAGTGTCAAAAATGGAAGTTTTGCTGTCAGGTGCAAAGTTGTGTCGCAACATTTGGATGGTATGACGCAACTGTGAAGCCACTGAGCTCTCTGACTCAGTTGCGCTGCAACCTTTGGAGGATGTGACACAACTTTTTACCGTTCAGTAGAAAACTCAAATTTTGAAACGTTCATAACTTTGAAACTGTAACTCTGTCTTTAACGTTCAAGCTATCCATGAAAACGTGTTAGAATCTACTTTCTAATGATAAGGTTCTTTAAATATGAAATAAAACTCAAGTTATCCAGAAGTTGGTTCAAAGTGAAGTGGTCAAGTCCCGAAAAAAAAAGAGTCTTATCTTTTCTTAAATCGAGTCGGTCGTTTGACTAACGGTGCAATTCAAATATAACACATGCGTTTATTCATCCACAAGAAAAGAAGACTTGATCTTGTAGCATAATCGGACTTCTAGTTAATTTCAACATGAGGAGAAAAGACTTCAACATTCACTTGGCAAGTCAAGATGCTCTCCAACGTCTCAATATTAAGATCGGAAAATCCCAGATATTTCGCATAGTTAGTTAACCACTAGGTCTATATAAATGAATAAGGTTGATCGATACTAAACACATAGCAATATGCTATTTCACCTCCTTACTTACATTCACACTAACTCAATTCTCTACTCTCTCATATTTTTCTCACACACTTAGCATAAATCGATCAACTAAGTTCCACCATTGTAATCATTTAAACAATAATTAATAAGAGAACAAAGGCAGGGACGGTTGCTTCCTCCCGGGGTTTTTATGCCGGCAATCCAAAAGGATTAAGGGCTTTTCTCGATAACAAGTATACCTAACAATAAAGTCCCTTGTCTTTTCGCCTTCTTTTTGCTTGATATTGTGCATAGAGATATGAGTTTTTCTGTGCTTTTTCTGCATGCTGAATTGGGACCTGAATTTGCTTTTGAGCACCTCGAAGCTATCAATGCTATTCTTTGGTAGGCCATCGATCCATTCCCGCGTATCGTCTGTTAGTGGCTAAGAGAACGCGTGGCATGTGGTTGGCATATCCCATCTTTGAATCAGAGCTGCTCCGACGAACTTAATGAATAAAACTAGGTTATGGAAATCCTTACATCCGAGAAAGAGTTAGAATTTAGGTTTAGGATTTCAAGTTCTTTATCCTTCTTCTTGATAATGTCGACAGGCACACAATTTTTCAAACTAACTTCTTACTATAATTTGATTATTTTGATCTCTAACTGATTAATTTCTTGATTGAAAGTAGGATTGGATTTTGCTTAAGAATGGAATTGATAAGAAGATTAAATGGAAGTGTGAATACAAATTGGGAGGATGGCTGACACTCCTCGTAAATGCCACACCCTATGTCCAGAATTAGTTGGTATTTTACCTGATATTCGTTAAAGTTCCAACTAAATTAACCCCATAATCAAAAATAAAATACTAGGATATTAATTTAATGTCAAAACTATAAAAAGGGGTGAATTTATTTACCTTAAAAATTTTGCGGTGTTACATTTGTGCATTAGTCGCATTTGTTTAGTGTTTAGATTTGTCTATTGTACCAATTTGGATATCGTAAAAGATGGCATATGTTTTGTGGAATTGGGGAGGATCCGGTCTTAGATCTACATACGAGCGTTGATCGATTATGTAACCAGAGTATAATAGGATTAGAGTAGGGCGAATATGGTTCGGTCTGGGTCGGTTTGACTAAAATTGAAACCAAACCGATATAATTTGGTTTTTGAAAACTAAAATTATTGGGTTATGGATTTTTCGATTTCGGTTTGGGTCTATTTCGGCTCGGTTTTTAAGCACTTATGTGTTTGAGCTAACTTGGGGTTAAAAAAAATTAAAGTTAATACCCTATGGTTATACAACAATTTAAGTAAAATTTTCAAATAATGTTGTTATAGAAGAAGCACTAGGACAATATATCCATCAAAAATAAGTTGTATACGTATGGTTTATTTTCTAAAAAGAAAAGGAAGAAAAAAGCAAGGGAGTTTGGCAGTTGAAATTATGTAGATGAAGGGCTGAAAGTATCAAGTAAGTATTTAGTGTGGACTGATTTGAAATAAAAATTGGGAATATAAGTTGTTGATCGGGGGAAAATGAGGGTCTATTTCCAAATCATCGACCGACCATGGATAATAAGGATGGTTCCAAATCATCATCATCGGAGGAGCAGCCGCCGCCGACGTTTGGTTATTTTTGTACGGACAATGAGTTTGTGAATATGGATATGAAATGTGTCTATGAATCTGAATGCATGTATGGCTATTTGAAAGCGACGGATGAGCGCATAGCATATGATGAGGAGGAAGAGGTTCCAAGTCTTCGTCATAAGGATCCCAGAGATATAAGCTGTACTGGAAAAGTGACCTGCCCAAGCGACGTCGCTTTATTGGTTAATACATACTGCGTTGGACGTTTCAACATCATGAGAACTCATCAACATGACGACGGCGTCGATCTCCTTGCAAAGAAGTTGATGGAGTTCGATACCCAATTTGTCCAAGATATGACACCCATCCTTCTTGTTCTACTTCTCAATGTACGCCGCCTCTTATTCCCCCCCCCCCCCCCCCCCCCCTTTTTTTTCTTTTCTTTTTTTTTTTTCTAGTTTCCTTTTTATATATCATTCATCACATCTATAACGGTTATAACGGGCGAGGACCAATATTTGATATATCCTTTATAGAGGCGGTATAACGGTTATTATAATATTATGCTATATGTATGTGTCTATATATATATATATATGTACTAGATTTTAGACCCGTGTCTAACACTGGACACGAGATTTACGATATTAATAATATTAGATATTCATACATTTAAGTCATAAAAGCTTACAATTTTTTAAAAAAACACGGTTTTAAGTGTTATATATTGCAAGTTGTAGTACAATAATCATAGGTTCCTCACTGTCATTATTAGCCTAGACATATTGATGAAATTGTTTGTCGTAGTCATTTCACAAGGCACATGCTATATATAACTATTTCTCTATTATAATATATTTTGAAACATATGTACTCATAATGTGATATTATTAGGAAAAATAATTAAGAATTAAAATATAAACATATTTGTGATCCCGAACTTGACATTCAAGTATATGTATTTAATCATGATGCGCGTTCATAACAAACATATGTTTATTTTCAATCACTTGTTTTATGATAATTTGATAACAATTGGGACTCTTCTAATATTTGTTAATAAGTCATTAGGTTTTCAAATAATTTTTTGTAGAAAATATTTCATAGGTTAAATTTTGTTTATTTAATTAAATGATTGTAAATTTTAAAAAGTTCTCTCAAGTTGATAGCTAAAAATAAATATAAATTAAGTATTCAGGGCTAAAAAGTGTAAATTATTGATGTAAAACAAAAAAGTATAAATTCATGAAACTTTTTCTACAAATTAATATAAATATTAATATAATAATATATTCTGATAATGATTATTAGGATTTTTAATTTGTAGTTTAACATCATCAAAAGTCAATTTGATGAAATCGAACGATGTGATTGGTTAATTAGTCATTAGTTCAACTGTCTTATAGTATATATTAAGATGTATTCCAAAATAATTAATACTTGATACTAATATTAAAACTTAAAAGTCAAGCTGATTGGAGCTGCTGTGATGGATCGCTTGAGAACTGTTGGGAGCTGCTGTGTGTAGATCGATCGATTGATTGAAAAATTAGGGTTGGACTTGTTTTTTCTTTTTTTTTTTATAAAAAAAATCTTCTGTTAAAATATTAGATGGATAGCTCATTCGCTTGAACTGGTGAGAGCTGCTGGGCTTTTATTAAATTAGTATGGACTATCAAGTATTTATTAGTTTTGGGCCAAAAAAGAGGAAAAGAAAAAAACCCCTGTAATAACACCGTTAGAACCGAAATTTTAATAGCTAAATATCGGTAAATACTAAATACCACCGTTATTAACAACATAGAGTTAGATTTAAACCGATACATAACTATCCTTGTCATGGTCTTGCTTTCTAGTGCAACCCTAATAATTCTTTTTTGAACTTGCTTTAAAGCTGAGTAAATGATTGAGTCTAATTAATAGCTGCAAGATTCCATTAGAGCAAATAATTTCAACTTCAAAAATATATATAAATTAATCTCGTGAAAACTTTATCCATCTTGCTATGCAAGTGCCCAGCCCCAGCGGTACATTATCTATGTATACGTATAAACATTTATCCTTGCTGAACCTTTTCTTTCAAAATTGGGTTTTGCAACTTGTTGAGATGCTTGCAGATACATGTGTAAACCATAAACTTGGTGATGGTTGGTTCATAAAATCTTCATAACAGGTTAACACCTTTTTTAAGATAACGGCTTTAAAAATTGTTATGCTGTCACTTTTTTGTACCTATAATTCGGCAAGATTTATAAGATCTACAATGTATTATTGGAGTCAAACTAAGCAGGAGTGGGTGTAAGTATTTTTTGGACCAAACTTACTTTTGAAAATATCCCTTATAGCAAAATCAAGTTCCACGAGATAACGAGTTTGAGACAGCTTTAAATTAACAACCTGCAGACAAACAATCTTCAATAGTTAAAAACTACAAGTGGTAATCCCAGCCCGGCAGCCCATTTACTTAGTAATGGCTGACTTTGAGTATGCTTTTTCTCGAACAAGGCCGAAAGTTGTCCACAAGGAATATACCTTAAGAACATTTAACAACTTAGAGAAGGTCACACTGAGAAGACTTTCAAGTATTCTTGAGTTATAGGATTTGAAGCTTGTTAACTGCCAATCCATATTATTAGGTAACTTACGTTCTTTTATTGCTTGAGAAGTATCATTGTCCAAGTTTCCACAGAATCTTGAGCTGACAAGACAGGTTCTGTTAATCTGCTCTTTATATCTAGCAATTCCCTTCAAGTCACTTGATTTTTTCACCTGCCGACTCTCCTCCTTTATTGACCTATGACCACATCAAAAAAACCAGCAACCAATTTTCATAATAGCATCACGAAAATGGCTGCAAAATATGATCACATCTATTTATCTATACAGATAATAAATAAATTGGGAGGGGTTAAGTGGGATCCCAGTGTACACATGGTTTGCCAAGGTAGATTTCACTTAAGCAATGACTGATTTCACATCATGCCCACAAAAGTTGTTTTAACTTTCCATTGATTAGCCCTTTAATTTGAACTTTTTTTTTTATGAATATGTTTGTGTATTGTCAGCTCCTTTATGAATATGTTTATTGTTTAATTTGCTTCACGATTTTCTCTTCTCATATCAGGTTGCTGTGCAATTGAGGATCGACAGCCTCATTAACCTGATGCTTAATACTATGCATGAAGGGGGGTTTGCTGATGCTATCTTGAACATGCCTGCTATTAAGGATTCAAAAATCCCATTCTTCAATCGATATATTTTTAGTTTTGATGCAATTGAAATGAGTGAGCGCGATAGCTTCTAAAAAGCACAACCCAGAAAGCACATTCAACTTTAAAACACAATATGGGCTACAGAAGAGGACATGCGTTGCAGCCGTTGTTTGTATAATTAGATGTCCGCTTCTTCTTCTAATCGTTTTTATTCTAACGTGGAATTATGTATATTGGAAGTATGTTTGTTTTGAAAATATGTATTTTGTGTGTGTCACTGTCATTTCTAAACTATGTATGTTGGAAGTATGTTTGTTTTGAAACTATGTATTTTGTGTGTGTCACTGTCATTTCTATCTCCTTCAAACACCGTTTAATGAAATTAATGTCGTTTGCCACTTGTGTTCTTTTGTAAAAAATGGGCTGATCATCATTAGAGATATCAAGCCTTCCCGATCATTTAATTCTGCATCATCATTGCCCTTTACTTTATTTTCCATGCAGCCTTCAATTCCTCACAACAGCTCTTAAATTTAAGTCTAGTAGCCTTAGTTTAATACTCTTCAAATTAAATCGTGGGTAAACTTAGACCCGTTGATCTATTTTCCTTTTAGAGATTCTCTTTTTATACATTATATCTATGGAAACAAGTTTTCATACTGATAAAGTTACAAACTTGCAGTAAATAAATGGATTGCTGAGTTGATTGCCGGTGCCGCTACAAAAATGATGAAGCAAAAGGATGAAAGGTGTGTGCGCCTTTGCAAATATCTTCCTAGTAGTTACCGAACCAATTTACTCTGTTATTATTAATAGTTGTCTTTTGGAGACAATTGTATCTTGAAGTCTTTGTGATAGAGTTCTATATAAGGTTATAAGTCTACATTATGACATGTAACACTGTGACAGGTCAAACTATTAATATCTGGAGAGTAATTCCACTTGACCCTCATTATGCTGGTACCAGGTTCTAACATTCTTTATCTAAGATTTATTTTTCTGGCTGCATATGAAAAGAATGGCTGCTATGAATCTATGTTTTTGATGACAATGCACATTTACCATTTGCTTCATGGTTAATGTTTGGAAAGTATCAAAGTATAGCTTGAAATCTATAGTATGTGTCGAACTTTAAATAGGTCAATTGCGTGTATTCAACTTTATATCAACATTGTATGTATACGGGGATATACGTGACATCCATTTAAGCTCAGTTTACATATTTCTAATTGGTCAGGCGTATCAAATGTTTGGACATTTCTTGGAGTTTATGACATTATTACTGTCGTTTAATCATTTAATAGAGTGACCTTTGGATTTGCAAATTAGTTTCATCATTCTTTTTCTTATCTTCTTTGTTATCTGGTTGAAAAAAGGGAAACTTGTGTTGATAGTTGTATAGTTTCCATGAAATCATGAATTCTATGTACTTGTTACTTATTTTTCTATTTCTGATGTAGATACTTGAAAAGAGGGGTGAATGAAAATGGCTGTTGAAGTTAGTTCCATTGTTCAAAGTCGAGGTTCAATACCCCTATTCTTGTCGCAGGAAACCTCAAGATTGAAAGTGAAGCCTGATATTATTTGTAAGAATAACAACACTCACACTGTCTAGTGTAAATGTTGTTCAGTTTACTAACGATTGCTTGTTCATTTTTGTGTCAATTAAAGACCAGATTTATGAAGCCACCAGGCTCCACTTTCAGAATCTTTACAACAGATATGGGAATCCAGTTACTATATTATATTTAGTTAAGGTAAGTGAAAATTTCTCTATATTGTTCTATATAGGGGTGGCAATCGTGTCGTGTTCGGGTTGACGGGTTGCGTGTTACCGGATTCATATACCTCAATCTAGACACAATCCATTTAGTAATTGTGTCCAAAATTTGAACCCAAACCCAACTCACCCATGTAACCCATATTAATCAAAATACACATGATAAAAATTGTAAACTGAGGTGTTCCATATTTTAGATCCGCACGTAATGTAATATGTGTTGGATGTTAATTCATTAATCCATGTTTAGGGGTCGTTATATAATTAATTATCTGTGTATCTAGAGTCGTATAGATAAAGTGTATAAGGTAAGGGGTCTAATGTGTTAATGTAAACATTAATAACCGAATGGTAGTTTTCGGTTAGAGGAAGTTAGTTATGAAGGGTCGTGACTTTTCATGAACAGTCACAGTGGTAGTAATCTATGGAAAGTTGTGACTTTTCATGAACAGTCACAATGGTTCGTATGTGTGTCTATAAATACAAGTGTTTGTGTGTTGTTAAACGCAACAGAATTCACTATATACAATGTGTGAGTTTGTGTCTTGAGTTTTGTTCATAGACATGTTTGATTCGAGCTCGAGATGATCCGAGGGGCCAACATGTTAGGAATAAAGTTAACAGGTTCTGATAACACACACACACACGAATCTGGAATAAAAACAGAAAAGGAAAGAACAAGGAACACCAAGATTTAACGTGCTATCTCTCACTAAAGTGACTAAACTGTGTGAACTAATCCACGGGGGCAAGTGGGTTTTTCTTTAATGATTCCACCAAAACCAAAATTACATGTACAAGAGATATGTGTATTTATAGGCTACTGATTAGGTTAAATGATTGTTCCCCAAGAAAGCTAAAACTGGACCTAATAGAATTAAGGCCTTCTGCCCTAATTCCCTACTGGGCCAGTTTTACTAAGCTCAACTAAATAAGACCTGCTGCCCTTTTAGTCTCTGAACATAGCGGCCCTTTGAGTGGACCGAATGACAACAACTGCCAACATAGCAATATGAACCAATTATTAACAAATACATACTTTTCTTTGGGTAAACACAAATACATGCTTTGGATATACATATTGGATATAAAGATAGAACTATAAGAAAACATAAAATAGTTGCAGTTTTTCTAGAACTAAACATTTTTATATTGGTAGTTTCTAATGGGTTGGCAGGTCAATCCAAACCCAACCCATATATTAAACGTGTTAGCTGTGTCGACCCATTTATGACACAACCCATGCTTCAACCCAAACCCGATTACTTAGTGTCGTGTCGCGGGTCGTGTCACGTCACGTGTTGTAAAGTCACCAACCCTATTCAATTTAGGTCTGACATTTAGAGTCTGAGAGTCCTTTCATACATTTGTGTCACCGTTTTTCTCAACAGACTTGGAAAGAAAAACCAGGGAGTCCCTTCCTCGAGTGGAATTTGCTAAGGCTATCGAGTCGATTAATAGAGATTTACCCGCGGGAAAGCCGCTTGAAGTTTCTTCACTGGGATCTGAACAAATATTCCAGAAAGTAAGTTTTTTCAGATTTTTTTTTTTTCCATTTGTGGCCTCTTTTTGACATTATTTCCTGACACAACTCGATTGGTCTTGGTTTCTTCATAGATTTACAAATGTGCTGGCGCTTTTGGGTAAAGTGGCTACCTATGCATTGGACCTAACTGGCTTCTTTTATTGTCGAGTAACCCCAAGTAGAAAGTCACAAAAGTTATCAAATCAATCTGAGTAAGTTACTTTTGACATATTTTTATTTGTAATAGACTTCTTATCGTTTCACGGTTTTTATCATATTGCTCGGAGTCAGAGCATTGTAATCGCTGTCAATGCTTGTTTTTGTGGATTTTGACCATTAGCTCTTTTTATTAATCATTGATACAGAAACGGAAGTGGTGGTGATCACTATTTGCAGAACTGTGGTACTGAGAACAGTGATGGTGACATCCAACAATGAAAGTAGGAAACACAGTTCCAAGCCTTTTAAGTATCAGACTGGGGTCCTGCGAACAAATTGTATCGATTGTCTGGATCGAACAAATGTTGCCCAATATGCCTATGGTTGGGCTGCACTTGGCCATCAACTGCATGCATTAGGATACCTAGATGTTCCAACTATTGGGTTGGATTCTCCTCTAGCCTATAATTTAATGGAAGTTTATAAGAAAATGGGCGACACACTTGCTCTACAGTATGGTAGATCTGCAGCTCAAAATAAGGTATTAAGCTAACTCAGTCATTACCCAAGATCATGTGTAATGTCAACTCAGATTTGGGTGCTGTAGTATAACCTTGTTGACAGTTGATGCAGGCTGTGGTCAGGTTTATGCTAGCATGGTTCAGTTGGAATTTCATGTTAAGTAATGTTGCTACGCAGATATTTAGTCAGAGAAATGGAAAGCAGCTACCCAGTCCCAGGAGTTCTTCAGAACTATACAACGCTACTACAGTAATGCTTATATGGATGCTCAAACACAGGACGTGATCAATGTGTAAGTTAGATCAATCTCACTTTGTAGTTTATTCTGTCAGTGACAGTGCAACGTTGCTAGTTTACCTCAAGTCATGTCTCCAGTATATATTTCTAGACTACAGGACGAGATTTATATACGTGTTGGTGTTGTAGGTGTTTTAGATATTATTCTCTAACAAATTTTAAAATTTTGGTGCTTGTTGGTTTGGGATTTTAATGGAGCAGGTTCCCGGGCCATTATCGGCCACACCGTGGTAGACCCTCATTATGGCAATTGGACTCTGATCGCCATTACATTGTTGGAAACCGTGGCTGTAGCTCATTTGAGGAAAATGCAAGGTGCATTGCTTTATTTGATATATTTTGTACTATTGTTGCCATAAAGTATTCCTTAAACCGATATAGAATTGTTACGCTGAGATGAAATCTGATTTCCTGCATTTGCAGGGCACCATTTCAAAGGTCACTGTCAGATGGCAACATTATCAGCGATGCCACCTCACCCATGGATCGTGGACAGAGGATGGAGAGTCTGGGCATTCATATCATGAAGGACAAGATAGTAGGAACGGTTTATCAGAATCATCGCCTGAAATCTCAACTTGTGAAAGTGATTCATCCTATTCAAGGTTTGCTCTTGTCATCTATTGAAATTTTCCGTGATTAACATGTCAGCTTCTTTCTTTTGCATCTGAAATTGACAACCGTTGGTTAGTTTTGGCTTTAAGGTTTAAAATCTATGCAGGTATATGCCTGCAATGTCTGGTCAACAGCTTTTCCTAAATGCCCATGCTGAAGATTATCCCAACAGTGATCGCATATTCTACAACAAACGTTTGGATTCTTGTAAGTGTTCAAAATTTCTGGATGTTGATATGATTTCTTCATCTGGAAATTCATGTGAAGATATTCGAAAGGTGGTAAATCGCCCACCTTATGCATTATCCTATTTTACCCAACATTTCCATTGCTACCATCACCAACACTAGTGATGTTACAGGTCACTTCTCACAGGCTCCTCTTATGGTGGTCAATCATCTGAGAATATAGTCAATGGAACGGGCCCTCTACCATGTGGTTCTGAATCATGTCTGCATTTAAAAGTTAGTTCTCTTTTTCGTTTACCAAAGTTCTATATGTATTTTGAAGTTGTATAGCTCATAACTTATTCATTATGTCTTATTTCTGTTTGTCACTTAAACTAATGATTACTTGTATTATTCTCAGGAAGAAAATCAAGGTGGTAGGAACCTTAGGGCAGGCGAATACGCTGATGAGTTTGTGAATTGGGTTATGGATGGAGGATTGCTTTTCCATTGATCAGTTTTGCCATTAAAAATAAATATCTTATCGATGAACCGATTGATTTTTCTCATCCAAAGGATGCAGATTGCCCTTCAGAACTAAATGGTAGGAGATATACCATAAAAGGAATTGTCATGAAAACGTAAAATCACACCCCAAAAAAAATTAGAAAAGAAAAGATTAGGAAAAAAGGTATCCTGGTCGTGTCAAAACAACAAGGA
Source organism: Erigeron canadensis (assembly GCF_010389155.1). Classification (NCBI taxonomy): domain Eukaryota; kingdom Viridiplantae; phylum Streptophyta; class Magnoliopsida; order Asterales; family Asteraceae; genus Erigeron; species Erigeron canadensis. The sequence goes on from NC_057767.1 coordinate 150,272, forward strand.
AGTTGAAATTCGACGGTATAAGGAAATAAATAGATTGCTAAAGTCGGTGCTTTCAACACTTTGTAAATGATTTGTGTATTATTATTATGGTTACTTGGTCGTGATGTTGCCCACACTTTACCACACAATCAATTATTGAACAGCTTGATAGCCATGTAATATGTTCATATATAATTAATGCTCTAAAACACTTTTAACATACTGATTTCTGTGGTTAAAAATGCACTTAAAGTTCCATTTTTTGGGACTTGTTTCTTTTGTTCCGATACTTGGTTTGGATTGCTTCGGTGCATTTAGTTCATACATTCTAAAAGAAGTGCACAAAATTTGTAATCATACAAATTTGAGTTCATACATTCTAATCACTTTCCTGAAAATTTGTAGTCATACTGAAACCATTTTATTTATAAAAGAAGTGCACAAAATGTGTTTTTGGTCAACCCCAAGCCAGTCTCGAAAAGAAATACCCGTTTTGACGGGAACATGCTTTGACACTATCCATCCACCTTGCCACCATAGTCGGAGCCTAGACTGTATTTTGCGATCATGAAACTGCGTCGCATCCTATGTCGGACCTCTTTTCTATTGACAAGGATGTACTTGGATGCATGGTGTGTTTTCTTTTGGGCAACAACCTGAACTCTTTTTTCTTTGTTGAGATTTGGACTTTAAGTAACGAGCATAGTACCCGCGCGTTGCGGCGGTGGAGAAAGAGAGCAGTGGCGGAGGGTTATAGAAAGTCGATGAGAATGTGTAATGATTAAAAAGAATGGGGAAATGAGAGTATACAAGAGTTTTATATTTAAGTAAGGTATTTTGAGAAAAAAAAAGTGCTGAATTTTAAGAAATCCAATACTCTTTATAAGGGGAGTATAGATGATGGGAATCAACTTAACGTAGCAAGGGTATAATAAACATTTTTTTCAATACATGGGGTTCCTTCGGTTTTTTCTTATTAGCATAGTGATATGGAAGGAATGAAAGCTACGGTCAAGAGATTGCTTGCATTAATAGAGGACACTAATAAATATGTTGACGATGTTGTGGTGAGACTAATTATATACTTTTCTATGTGACTATCTACAGAGTTGATGGCCATTGGGCACAGGATTGTAGGCCATATAAAAGCAAATTTGTTATAATACCTTTAAGAAAAAGTGAGTTTAATACCATGAGCCTTTTATTTATTATAATTTCTGTAGTCCTATATAGATCCTAACTCAAAATGAACGTTTTATCTAAGTTTGAATCTACTTAAATGACAAATGCTTATTAGTTTAGGAGGTCCAGTTCCGTGATCATCTATTCCTTAAATTCCTTTAATTTACCAAGTGTTGAAAGGAGGTATGGACAAAAGATACCATCTACATCATATAACGATAGAATTCAGTGTTGTAGTTATAAGAGTCGGGACTTGAGGCTACATGGTTCTTTTTACATTCCGTGTCCCTCAACTATGACTTTTATGTTCAGATGGGGAAGGATTCCTTAAGATTATCCCAACTTGACTAGTATCGATTATAGATAGAGGTATCTTTTGTTTAAACTACAACAGATTCTTATTACTTTTATCAAATTAATAGATAGAGGGTTTTGCGTTTTGGATAATCTGTTTCGTACAAACTGCAACAAATCTACCTAGTTACCTTTCTAAAACATTCATTCCTGTTCTACATTAGTCTCTCTTATCAAGAAGAATAGCAATTCTGGTCGCTTTCTATCTTTTAATTTTTGAAACAATGATAATTTGTGTATCATTCAAACAACTGAACATCTGATTTTTCCAACTTCAGACTGCAGAGACATGCAAAAACAACTTTCGACAGCCTATATATTGCAACTGATTATGTGGCCTGTCTGTTTAGTTTACGCCACTTTCAATCATACAAACCCCCCCTACGAAAATAGATTACTTGATGGTGATGGACTCCACTAATGAAAATTTCACCTTTTTTGACGCACAGGCAGTTGATGCAGCGCTTGGTGAAGATCGACCGAGCCGAGCTTTAATCTTAAGTTTATGCTTAAATGATGACGGTTTAATCAAAAAGTGTATCATTGCTGTTCCTCCAGTGGACATAAAGCCTGTAGTTGCGTCAGTCCCTTTCAAATATCTAAATAGATTGATTCAGGCTCTTGCTGAGCTTTTGGAAAATTGCCCCCATTTGGAATATATTTTTCGATGGTGTCAGGTATCATATGCATACTCCATACTAGAGGTTGTAAATTGGGCCAGAGGAGGGGTGTGCAATGGGTCAAGATGGGTTGACCTGAATCATTTGTTGCTCTTTCTTTGAAAAATTTTTCAGTTAAGTTTTGTTATATATTATTACAGAAAATCTTTAGTAATAATTAAAATATTCGAATCTAGTGATTAACGATTTACTTTGGGCAACTTAGAATCCCTTCTGCTTTTAGCTTCCTGGTTTTTATATACCAACTAAATCAGATATAAAATGTTAACCGGTGTGTTGGATAATAGGTCAGAATTAATACTTTTGGTATGGGTCAAAATGAACCGATATAGGTTGCATTGAAAGCACTTGTTATCGGATGAATAAAGTTACCTTTGGAGACTATCAGCTTGTGTCCTATCAGAGACGGAGCCAGAAAAGTTTTTGTGAGGGGGCAAAATTATAAGTTGTTTGTCATACTTATAAAAGTCGTATCCGAAAATGAAGAAAAAAAAGGCCCTAGCTTGAAAATAGAAAATAAACCCTCAAAAGAATTTGTTATCTACACCAGATCTCACACTCATATTTAAAATACTAGTTTTGTTTTAATAAATAATGACCACACGTATCGAATAAGGTCTTATTAAATGAAAACGTATTCAATCATATAATGCAAGAAACCTCAAAAGTATACTTCTTGGATATAATTAGCTTGTATATATTATGATAATTATAATAAATTGTTTGTGATAAATATATAATAATTTGAAAGAAAATACATTTTCTATAGACAGTTCCACTATAATGTATTACACATTTTACATACCCAAACAACGAAAGTTTTTTTCTTAAACTATACTTCATTTTTTTCTATTAAAAATCAAAACACTCGAGTTTTTTAATCTCTTAATGAAAAATCTATCTTAAAATTAATGTTTGATGACCAATGACATCCAAATAAGTTTATGACAAGTTGACAATAAAGTTAACATTTATATTTATTTCCTACTTATTTTTTTTTACTTTTACAAAAAAATTACAAATATGCCATTTAAATTTTAAAAAACTACATTGTACTAAAATTGAAGTGCCCCCAAGCTGCAGCACCCTGTGTCCTATACTCTTATTAAATGAGTTGACTTGTGTAGATTTTAGAATATTCGTTATTATTGGATATTTGCATGAAAATAACTCTACTGTAACATCCTAAGAATTATAAAGTAATATATTAATCTTTTTTATATTTTGACATTAATTATTTCCTAATATTTAATTTTTGGAATGAGGTTAATATGGTTGGAACTTTAGCGGATAACAGATATTTTTTCACCAAAAATTTGAGATGGGGCATGGCATCTCATTTAGGATGCCAGCCATGCTCTTCCTTCTTTATTCACCATTCCACTATCTTCTCTTAAACCTTCTTCAACCTTCATCTCTTTTTTTTTTTCAATAAAATCATCTCACTCTTGCAATTATTCAATTCAGTTGGCTCATAACATAATAAAATAATAACTATAGGAAAATTGAACTTGGCACAAATGAGAGTGTGGTGGTGATAGTGGCCATTCTTTAGGGAAAAAAGGTAAAATATGAATTTAATAGTTAAACTTTTCCTCTTCCATTCTTTAACATATTGATTCCTTCATTCTAATTTCTTTTTATTTCTGAGAATTAGGGTTCTTGGGAGGTTCAAATGGAGGGATTTTGCTAGAATTGGGTTATTATATGATTTTTCCCTTTTGTTATCGAGTTGCATGATGAATTTAATTAAGATTTTGAATGATTGACATTGAAACTTTGATTATGGAAGAATGATGATTTTTGCTAGTTGAATACAGTGATGATGAACTTGATGAGTTGAATTCATCAAGTGAACTTTTGAAAGAAATGAAACACAATTGCAAAATAAGATGGTTGAATTAAAATGCTAGTGAATATTGTAAGGTAGGTTGAGTTAGCCAAAATGGTCAATATTGTCTTATGTGTGTATTGTGATGGTTTGAATAGGTTAAAAGCTTGTTGTGTATATTTTGATTATTGTGTCGCGAAGGATGTGAGTATAATTGCATACCTTTGTATATTCGTTGGGTCAATTACCATACGATGGTGGATTCCGTGTGTGGTAATTGATTTAGCGTTGAGCCTAAGTAGGGGTTGTCTTTGATTAAGGGCCTAAGTAGTGGCCATAGCTTATGTGGAGCATTGTTATTGTTTATATTTGATTGTGATTGTAATCATTTGCTTATATGGATCCATGTAATGCATTGGTACAAAGGTGAGTATTACAGATATGGCACGACGGTGCCATAATGTATATGCAATTGCATTGCCCTCATTCGTTTATATGATTGTATGAAAACATATTCACTAAGCATTTGCTTACCCTTTTAGTTGTTTACCATTGTATACGTGGTTCCAAAAGAAGGAACTAGTTTTGGTGATTTGAAGTTAGTAGAAGAAAGGTTGATTAGAAGACATGTCGATGTTTCCGTTCAACACGCCCGTTCTGCTCTGGTGTATAAGGACATGATAAGCGATGCAATGTGCCATTTTGTTCAAACAGTTTGCGCACCCTATGATTAACAAACTCGGTCCCACCGTCACTTTGAAAGATTTTAATTTTCCTGGAAAATTGGGTTTGAACAAAAGGCACAAAAATGGAGAGTGCATCATAAAACTCAGACTTTGCACGCAATGGGTAAAGCCATGAGAAGCGAGAATAATCATCAACAAATAGTGCATAATACGAGTAGTTATCAGACGACTTGACTGGTGAAGGTCCCCAAAGGTCACAGTGGACTAATGCCAATGGTTCCAACGCACGTTTATTATTAATATCAAAAGGCAAACGCTTTGCTTTCGCAATTTGACATGGGGACACAAGCCGGCTTAGGCAAAATAGAAGTCAAAGATAGATAACCAAGTTTTCTTAACATAATAATAATATCAAAATGGACATGTCCCAAACGAGAATGCCAAACTTCATACGAGGCCTTTGGAATGGAAGACTTAGCAGCAAGGGCTTCATGCTTGGTGCTGTGTAAAACGAACAGGCCGTCTTCACGGCAACCCTGAGCCAGGACTTGTTTGGTGTGACGGTCCTGAACGTAAAAGTAAGGATATGAGAATAAAACATCCACATCATTATCTGCAGTTAATCTGCTGGCCGAAAGTAAGTTTTTAGTTAAGTTGGGAACAACCAAAACATCTTTCAGTTTGAGGGAATCCATAAGTTTAGAATTACCAACATGAGATACTGGAAGGGTGTTGGCATTACCAAAAACGACCTTTGGATTACCTTTGGGAGCCGAAGGGTTTGCCACAGTCGCGGATGAGGGAGTCATGTGATCAGATGCACAAGAATCAAAATACCAATCAGGTTCATGTGATGTAACATGGCACTGAGCATGAAAAGCATTAGCCAAATGAGCATCGGTTGCTGTTGAAGGAGTAACGTTAGCAAAGGATGGCAGCTGCGGACAAGCATTTGCATAGTGACCTTGAGTGCGACATAGTTGACAATGAGGGGGTCGTCTAGGCCGAGTGGAAGAACCAGGACTACGGTTCATGTGAGTGAACGGTCCACGACCACCATGGCCACCACGACCACTACGGTTCCTGTTTTGGACAGAAGGCGGTGGCCTGATAGAAGTAGAGTGTGCCGTGAAGGCAACAGATGGAGTTGGCGAGCCGTGGAGAGCCTTAACAAAAAGCTCATGACCTTCCGCACGAGCCAAGAGAACTGAAAAGGTAGGGATAGGGCGGACATCACGATTGGTTGTGGAGAAGCTTTCAAAAGATGGACCGAGACCACACAAAAACCAATGTAATTTGTCAACAGGATCAACCGGGTGTCCAATAGCAACAAGTTGGTCACAGAGAAACTTGAAAGATTGACCAAATTCTGCTACGGTTTTATCGCCTTTACGAAGGAGGCGAAGTTGATCCCTTAAATTTTGAACCCGCTCCACTGAGGAATTGCTGTAGGCGGCTTCAAGAGCACTCCATATTTCACGTGCTGTAGAAAGACCAATAATCACTGAAATAGCTTCTTCAGTGAGTGAAGCATTAAGAATAATAATGGTTCTCTGGTCAGCAGCGAGCCAAGCCGAATATGCTGGGTTGGACACCTCCTTATCTCCTTGAGTAATAAGAGCAGAAGGCGCTGTCTCAGTGCCATCAACATGACTAAGAAGATTCTGAATAGTTAAGATGGGTGTCATTTGATTTTTCCAATATAGGTAATTGGTGGATGATAGTTTGATTGATAGTATATGTGCTAAGGGAAGAGGATCGGTTGAGGAAGAGGCCATAAGGAAAGGCAAAAAAAAAAAACACAGAATGGAAGTTGAAAAGAAGTGAGAGGAAGAAGAAACGGATGAGACACGAAAAGATAGGTGGGGGAGGTCAACCACTTTTAGGCTGATACCATATTACAATTTAACTGTAAGTATTTCACATTGAGGGTAATACAATATATAGATATCTAATTTACATAAAGAGAATGCAAGAAATAAATAAGTACAAGTTAGGCACCTACACAAATAAAATCGGTGAGATAACAGTATTATCTAATAGTATGGTTTATTTTCTAAAAAGAAAAGGAAGAAAAAAGCAAGGGAGTTTGGCAGTTGAAATTATGTAGATGAAGGGCTGAAAGTATCAAGTAAGTATTTAGTGTGGACTGATTTGAAATAAAAATTGGGAATATAAGTTGTTGATCGGGGGAAAATGAGGGTTTCTATTTCCAAATCATCGACCGACCATGTCCAAATCATCATCGGAGGAGCAGCCGCCGCCGACGTTTGGTTATTTTTGTACGGACAATGAGTTTGTGAATATGGATATGAAATGTGTCTATGAGTCTGAATGCATGTATGGCTATTTGAAAGCGACGGATGAGCGCATAGCATATGATGAGGAGGAAGAGGTTCCAAGTCTTCGTCATGAGGATCCCAGAGATATAAGCTATACTGGAAAAGTGACCTGCCCAAGCGACGTCGCTTTATTGGTTAATACATACTGCGTTGGACGTTTCAACATCATGAGAACTCATCAACATGACGACGGCGTCGATCTCCTTGCAAAGAAGTTGATGGAGTTCGATACCCAATTTGTCCAAGATATGACACCCATCCTTCTTGTTCTACTTCTCAATGTACGCCGCCTCTTATTCCCCCCCTTTTTTTTTCTTTTCTTTTTTTTTTTCTAGTTTCCTTTTTATATATCATTCATCACATCTATGCTGTTACCCCCGCCACTTCGCCTTCACCTCAGAGATGGTCAGATCTATGCTGTTAATAGTCGAATATCGGTTATAACGGGCGAGGACCAATATTTGATATATCCGTTATAGAGGCGGTATAACGGTTATTATAATATTATGCTATATGTATGTGTCTATATATATATATATATGTACTAGATTTTAGACCCGTGTCTAACACTGGACACGAGATTTACGATATTAACAATATTAGATCTTCATACATTTAAGTCATAAAAGCTTACAATTTTTTAAAAAAACACGGTTTTAAGTGTTATATTTTGCAAGTTGTAGTACAATAATCATAGGTTCCTCACTGTCATTATTAGCCTAGACATATTGATGGAATTGTTTGTCGTAGTCATTCCACAAGGCACATGTTATATATAACTATTTCTCTATTATAATATATTTTGAAACATATGTACTCATAATGTGATATTATTAAGAAAAATAATTAAGAATTAAAATATAAACATATTTGTGATCCCGAACTTGACATTCAAGTATATGTATTTAATCATGATGCGCGTTCATAACAAACATATGTTTATTTTCAATCACTTGTTTTATGATAATTTGATAACAATTGGGACTCTTCTAATATTTGTTAATAAGTCATTAGGTTTTCAAATAATTTTTTGTAGAAAATATTTCATAGGTTAAATTTTGTTTATTTAATTAAATGATTGTAAATTTTAAAAAATTCTCTCAAGTTGATAGCTAAAAATAAATATAAATTAAGTATTCAGGGCTAAAAAGTGTAAATTATTGATGTAAAACAAAAAAGTATAAATTCATGAAACTTTTTCTACAAATTAATATAAATATTAATATAATAATATATTCTGATAATGATTATTAGGATTTTTAATTTGTAGTTTAACATCATCAAAAGTCAATTTGATGAAATCGAACGATGTGATTGGTTAATTAGTCATTAGTTCAACTGTCTTATAGTATATATTAAGATGTATTCCAAAATAATTAATACTTGATACTAATATTAAAACTTAAAAGTCAAGCTGATTGGAGCTGCTGTGATGGATCGCTTGAGAACTGTTGGGAGCTGCTGTGTGTAGATCGATCGATTGATTGAAAAATTAGGGTTGGACTTGTTTTTTTCTTTTTTTTTTTTAAAAAAAATCTTCTGTTAAAATATTAGATGGATAGCTCATTCGCTTGAACTGGTGAGAGCTGCTGGGCTTTTATTAAATTAGTATGGACTATCAAGTATTTATTAGTTTTGGGCCAAAAAAAGGGAAAAAAAAAAAAACCCTGTAATAACACCGTTAGAACCGAAATTTTAATAGCTAAATATCGGTAAATACCACCGTTATTAACAACATAGAGTTAGATTTAAACCGATACATAACTATCCTTGTCATGGTCTTGCTTTCTAGTGCAACCCTAATGATTCTTTTTTGAACTTGCTTTAAAGCTGAGTAAGTGATTGAGTCTAATTAATAGCTGCAAGATTCCATTAGAGCAAATAATTTCAACTTCAAAAATGTATATAAATTAATCTCGTGAAAACTTTATCCATCTTGCTATGCAAGTGCCCAGCCCCAGCGGTACATTATCTATATATACGTATAAACATTTATCCTTGCTGAACCTTTTCTTTCAAAATTGGGTTTTGCAACTTGTTGAGATGCTTGCAGATACATGTGTAAACCATAAACTTGGTGATGGTTGGTTCATAAAATGTTCATAACAGGTTAACACCTTTTTTAAGATAACGGCTTTAAAAATTGTTATGCTGTCACTTTTTTGTACCTATTATTCGGCAAGATTTATAAGATCTACAATGTATTATTGGAGTCAAACTAAGCAGGAGTGGGTGTAAGTATTTTTTGGACCAAACTTACTTTTGAAAATATCCCTTATAGCAAAATCAAGTTCCACGAGATAACGAGTTTGAGACAGCTTTAAATTAACAACCTGCAGACAAACAATCTTCAATAGTTAAAAACTACAAGTGGTAATCCCAGCCCGGCAGCCCATTTACTTAGTAATGGCTGACTTTGAGTATGCTTTTTCTCGAACAAGGCCGAAAGTTGTCCACAAGGAATATACCTTAAGAACATTTAACAACTTAGAGAAGGTCACACTGAGAAGACTTTCAAGTATTCTTGAGTTATAGGATTTGAAGCTTGTTAACTGCCAATCCATATTATTAGGTAACTTACGTTCTTTTATTGCTTGAGAAGTATCATTGTCCAAGTTTCCACAGAATCTTGAGCTGACAAGACAGGTTCTGTTAATCTGCTCTTATATCTAGCAATTCCCTTCAAGTCACTTGATTTTTTCACCTGCCGACTCTCCTCCTTTATTGACCTATGACCACATCAAAAAAACCAGCAACCAATTTTCATTATAGCATCACGAAAATGGCTGCAAAATATGATCACATCTATTTATCTATACAGATAATAAATAAATTGGGAGGGGTTAAGTGGGATCCCAGTGTACACGTGGTTTGCCAAGGTAGATTTCACTTAAGCAATGACTGATTTCACATCATGCCCACAAAAGTTGTTTTAACTTTCCATTGATTAGCCCTTTAATTTGAACTTTTTTTTTATGAATATGTTTGTGTATTGTCAGCTCCTTTATGAATATGTTTATTGTTTAATTTGCTTCACGATTTTCTCTTCTCATATCAGGTTGCTGTGCAATTGAGGATCGACAGCCTCATTAACCTGATGCTTAATACTATGCATGAAGGGGGGTTTGCTGATGCTATCTTGAACATGCCTGCTATTAAGGATTCAAAAATCCCATTCTTCAATCGATATATTTTTAGTTTTGATGCAATTGAAATGAGTGAGCGCGATAGCTTCTAAAAAGCACAACCCAGAAAGCACATTCAACTTTAAAACACAATATGGGCTACAGAAGAGGACATGCGTTGCAGCCGTTGTTTGTATAATTAGATGTCCGCTTCTTCTTCTAATCGTTTTTATTCTAACGTGGAATTATGTATATTGGAAGTATGTTTGTTTTGAAAATATATATTTTGTGTTTGTCACTGTCATTTCTAAACTATGTATGTTGGAAGTATGTTTGTTTTGAAACTATGTATTTTGTGTGTGTCACTGTCATTTCTATCTCCTTCAAACACCGTTTAATGAAATTAATGTCGTTTGCCACTCGTGTTCTTTTGTAAAAAATGGGCTGATCATCATTAGAGATATCAAGCCTTCCCGATCATTTAATTCTGCATTATCATTGCCCTTTACTTTATTTTCCATGCAGCCTTCAATTCCTCACAACAGCTCTTAAATTTAAGTCTAGTAGCCTTAGTTTAATACTCTTCAAATTAAATCGTGGGTAAACTTAGACCCTTTGATCTATTTTCCTTTTAGAGATTCTCTTTTTATACATTATATCTATGGAAACAAGTTTTCATACTGATAAAGTTACAAACTTGCAGTAAATAAATGGATTGCTGAGTTGATTGCCGGTGCCGCTACAAAAATGATGAAGCAAAAGGATGAAAGGTGTGTGCGCCTTTGCAAATATCTTCCTAGTAGTTACCGAACCAATTTACTCTGTTATTATTAATAGTTGTCTTTTGGAGACAATTGTATCTTGAAGTCTTTGTGATAGAGTTCTATATAAGGTTATAAGTCTACATTATGACATGTAACACTGTGACAGGTCAAACTATTAATATCTGGAGAGTAATTCCACTTGACCCTCATTATGCTGGTACCAGGTTCTAACATTCTTTATCTAAGATTTATTTTTCTGGCTGCATATGAAAAGAATGGCTGCTATGAATCTATGTTTTTGATGACAATGCACATTTACCATTTGCTTCATGGTTAATGTTTGGAAAGTATCAAAGTATAGCTTGAAATCTATAGTATGTGTCGAACTTTAAATAGGTCAATTGCGTGTATTCAACTTTATATCAACATTGTATGTATACGGGGATATACGTGACATCCATTTAAGCTCAGTTTACATATTTCTAATTGGTCAGGCGTATCAAATGTTTGGACATTTCTTGGAGTTTATGACATTATTACTGTCGTTTAATCATTTAATAGAGTGACCTTTGGATTTGCAAATTAGTTTCATCATTCTTTTTCTTATCTTCTTTGTTATCTGGTTGAAAAAAGGGAAACTTGTGTTGATAGTTGTATAGTTTCCATGAAATCATGAATTCTATGTACTTGTTACTTATTTTTCTATTTCTGATGTAGATACTTGAAAAGAGGGGTGAATGAAAATGGCTGTTGAAGTTAGTTCCATTGTTCAAAGTCGAGGTTCAATACCCCTATTCTTGTCGCAGGAAACCTCAAGATTGAAAGTGAAGCCTGATATTATTTGTAAGAATAACAACACTCACACTGTCTAGTGTAAATGTTGTTCAGTTTACTAACGATTGCTTGTTCATTTTTGTGTCAATTAAAGACCAGATTTATGAAGCCACCAGGCTCCACTTTCAGAATCTTTACAACAGATATGGGAATCCAGTTACTATATTATATTTAGTTAAGGTAAGTGAAAATTTCTCTATATTGTTCTATATAGGGGTGGCAATCGTGTCGTGTTCGGGTTGACGGGTTGCGTGTTACCGGATTCATATACCTCAATCTAGACACAATCCATTTAGTAATTGTGTCCAAAATTTGAACCCAAACCCAACTCACCCATGTAACCCATATTAATCAAAATACACATGATAAAATTGTAAACTGAGGTGTTCCATATTTTAGATCCGCACGTAATGTAATATGTGTTGGATGTTAATTCATTAATCCATGTTTAGGGGTCGTTATATAATTAATTATCTGTGTATCTAGAGTCGTATAGATAAAGTGTATAAGGTAAGGGGTCTAATGTGTTAATGTAAACATTAATAACCGAATGGTAGTTTTCGGTTAGAGGAAGTTAGTTATGAAGGGTCGTGACTTTTCATGAACAGTCACAGTGGTAGTAATCTATGGAAAGTTGTGACTTTTCATGAACAGTCACAATGGTTCGTATGTGTGTCTATAAATACAAGTGTTTGTGTGTTGTTAAACGCAACAGAATTCACTATATACAATGTGTGAGTTTGTGTCTTGAGTTTTGTTCATAGACATGTTTGATTCGAGCTCGAGATGATCCGAGGGGCCAACATGTTAGGAATAAAGTTAACAGGTTCTGATAACACACACACACACGAATCTGGAATAAAAACAGAAAAGGAAAGAACAAGGAACACCAAGATTTAACGTGCTATCTCTCACTAAAGTGACTAAACTGTGTGAACTAATCCACGGGGGCAAGTGGGTTTTTCTTTAATGATTCCACCAAAACCAAAATTACATGTACAAGAGATATGTGTATTTATAGGCTACTGATTAGGTTAAATGATTGTTCCCCAAGAAAGCTAAAACTGGACCTAATAGAATTAAGGCCTTCTGCCCTAATTCCCTACTGGGCCAGTTTTACTAAGCTCAACTAAATAAGACCTGCTGCCCTTTTAGTCTCTGAACATAGCGGCCCTTTGAGTGGACCGAATGACAACAACTGCCAACATAGCAATATGAACCAATTATTAACAAATACATACTTTTCTTTGGGTAAACACAAATACATGCTTTGGATATACATATTGGATATAAAGATAGAACTATAAGAAAACATAAAATAGTTGCAGTTTTTCTAGAACTAAACATTTTTATATTGGTAGTTTCTAATGGGTTGGCAGGTCAATCCAAACCCAACCCATATATTAAACGTGTTAGCTGTGTCGACCCATTTATGACACAACCCATGCTTCAACCCAAACCCGATTACTTAGTGTCGTGTCGCGGGTCGTGTCACGTCACGTGTTGTAAAGTCACCAACCCTATTCAATTTAGGTCTGACATTTAGAGTCTGAGAGTCCTTTCATACATTTGTGTCACCGTTTTTCTCAACAGACTTGGAAAGAAAAACCAGGGAGTCCCTTCCTCGAGTGGAATTTGCTAAGGCTATCGAGTCGATTAATAGAGATTTACCCGCGGGAAAGCCGCTTGAAGTTTCTTCACTGGGATCTGAACAAATATTCCAGAAAGTAAGTTTTTTCAGATTTTTTTTTTTTCCATTTGTGGCCTCTTTTTGACATTATTTCCTGACACAACTCGATTGGTCTTGGTTTCTTCATAGATTTACAAATGTGCTGGCGCTTTTGGGTAAAGTGGCTACCTATGCATTGGACCTAACTGGCTTCTTTTATTGTCGAGTAACCCCAAGTAGAAAGTCACAAAAGTTATCAAATCAATCTGAGTAAGTTACTTTTGACATATTTTTATTTGTAATAGACTTCTTATCGTTTCACGGTTTTTATCATATTGCTCGGAGTCAGAGCATTGTAATCGCTGTCAATGCTTGTTTTTGTGGATTTTGACCATTAGCTCTTTTTATTAATCATTGATACAGAAACGGAAGTGGTGGTGATCACTATTTGCAGAACTGTGGTACTGAGAACAGTGATGGTGACATCCAACAATGAAAGTAGGAAACACAGTTCCAAGCCTTTTAAGTATCAGACTGGGGTCCTGCGAACAAATTGTATCGATTGTCTGGATCGAACAAATGTTGCCCAATATGCCTATGGTTGGGCTGCACTTGGCCATCAACTGCATGCATTAGGATACCTAGATGTTCCAACTATTGGGTTGGATTCTCCTCTAGCCTATAATTTGATGGAAGTTTATGAGAAAATGGGCGACACACTTGCTCTACAGTATGGTAGATCTGCAGCTCAAAATAAGGTATTAAGCTAACTCAGTCATTATCCAAGATCATGTGTAATGTCAACTCAGATTTGTGTGCTGTAGTATAACCTTGTTGACAGTTGATGCAGGCTGTGGTCAGGTTTATGCTATAAGCTCGTATATGGAAGAGCTTATAGCATGGTTCAGTTGGAATTTCATGTTAAGTAATGTTGCTACGCAGATATTTAGTCAGAGAAATGGAAAGCAGCTACCCAGTCCCAGGAGTTCTTCAGAACTATACAACGCTACTACAGTAATGCTTATATGGATGCTCAAACACAGGACGTGATCAATGTGTAAGTTAGATCAATCTCACTTTGTAGTTTATTCTGTCAGTGACAGTGCAACGTTGCTAGTTTACCTCAAGTCATGTCTCCAGTATATATTTCTAGACTACAGGACGAGATTTATATACGTATTGGTGTTGTAGGTGTTTTAGATATTATTCTCTAACAAATTTTAAAATTTTGGTGCTTGTTGGTTTGGGATTTTAATGGAGCAGGTTCCTGGGCCATTATCGGCCACACCATGGTAGACCCTCATTATGGCAATTGGACTCTGATCGCCATTACATTGTTGGAAACCGTGGCTGTAGCTCATTTGAGGAAAATGCAAGGTGCATTGCTTTGTTTGATATATTTTGTACTATTGTTGCCATAAAGTATTCCTTAAACCGATATAGAATTGTTACGTTGAGATGAAATCTGATTTCCTGCATATGCAGGGCACCATTTCAAAGGTCACTGTCAGATGGCAACATTATCAGCGATGCCACCTCACCCATGGATCGTGGACAGAGGATGGAGAGTCTGGGCATTCATATCATGAAGGACAAGATAGTTGGAACGGTTTATCAGAATCATCGCCTGAAATCTCAACTTGTGAAAGTGATTCATCCTATTCAAGGTTTGCTCTTGTCATCTATTGAAATTTTCCGTGATTAACATGTAAGCTTCTTTCTTTTGCATCTGAAATTGACAGCCGTTGGTTAGTTTTGGCTTTAAGGTTTAAAATCTATGCAGGTATATGCCTGCAATGTCTGGTCAACAGCTTTTCCTAAATGCCCATGCTGAAGATTATCCCAACAGTGATCGCATATTCTACAACAAACGTTTGGATTCTTGTAAGTGTTCAAAATTTCTGGATGTTGATATGATTTCTTCATCTGGAAATTCATGTGAAGATATTCGAAAGGTGGTAAATCGCCCACCTTATGCATTATCCTATTTTACCCAACATTTCCATTGCTACCATCACCAACACTAGTGATGTTACAGGTCACTTCTCACAGGCTCCTCTTATGGTGGTCAATCATCTGAGAATATAGTCAATGGAACGGGCCCTCTACCATGTGGTTCTGAATCATGTCTGCATTTAAAAGTTAGTTCTCTTTTTCGTTTACCAAAGTTCTATATGTATTTTGAAGTTGTATAGCTCATAACTTATTCATTATGTCTTATTTCTGTTTGTCACTTAAACTAATGATTACTTGTATTATTCTCAGGAAGAAAATCAAGGTGGTAGGAACCTTAGGGCAGGCGAATACGCTGATGAGTTTGTGAATTGGGTTATGGATGGAGGATTGCTTTTCCATTGATCAGTTTTGCCATTAAAAATAGATATCTTATCGATGAACCGATTGATTTTTCTCATCCAAAGGATGCAGATTGCCCTTCAGAACTAAATGGTAGGAGATATACCATAAAAGGAATTGTCATGAAAACGTAAAATCACCCCCCAAAAAAAATTAGAAAAGAAAAGATTAGGAAAAAGGGTATCCTGGTCGTGTCAAAACAAGGAAGTTGAAATTCGACGGTATAAGGAAATAAATAGATTGCTAAAGTCGGTGCTTTCAACACTTTGTAAATGATTTGTGTATTATTATTATGGTTACTTGGTCGTGATGTTGCCCACACTTTACCACACAATCAATTATTGAACAGCTTGATAGCCATGTAATATGTTCATATATAATTAATGCTCTAAAACACTTTTAACATACTGATTTCTATGGTTAAAAATGCACTTAAAGTTCCATTTTTTGGGACTTGTTTCTTTTTTTCCGATACTTGGTTTGGATTGCTTCGGTGTATCTGAACTTGGACTATTCAATTTGCAAACCTGATGATAAGATTTTACTAATTTAAAACATGATGATTCCAATCTCAAAAGTTATCAAGCAATGAGCCATTGGTTTAATGGTTCAAGATGAATGCCATAATTTCCGGTTAAACATACATATCAAAGGATATGTTTGATAGATTATGAATGGGTTGATTAAGGTTATGTGCTATCTTTGATGGGTCAAACATGTAAAACAAATAAATTAGCTCAAAAACTAAACGAAAATATCAAATTGTTTTATAATGGTGAAACGGGTCACAAGCCTAGACTATATTTTGAGTTCATACATTCTAATCACTTTCCTGAAAATTTGTAATCATACTGAACCATTTATTTTTATAAAGAAGTGCACAAATGTGTTTTTGGTCAACCCCAATCCATTCTCAAAAAGAAATACCCGTTTTGACGGGAACTGCTTTGACACTATCCATCCACCTGCACCATAGTCGAGCCTAGACTGTATTTTGCGATCAGGAAACTGCGTCGCACCTATGTCGGACCTCTTTTCTATTGACACGGATATACTTGGTGCATGGTGTGGTTTTCTTTTGGGCAACAACCTGAACTCTTTTTCTTTGTTGGTCATCAGACTGATGGAACTTTGTTACTGAACAAGCTCCTTGATCATCAGATTTATTTTTGAGTTTATTTTTGAAAGGGTTTTCCCGCAGACACTTCGTCGCCTCCTCCATCTTCATCCAATAATCTTGAGCTCTCTTAATTATTTCATTTCTTATTTCATCATTAATTATGCATGGTTGCACTGCTGTCTTTCTGATACGAGCATGTTGCGCAGAGGCGTCTTCGCCTATACTCTCAGCCTTCTTTAATGCCAATTCCTTTATCTTCACCCTAAAACAACAATAATCTCTCAAATGGTTAAAATAATAGTAATAGAGTAACTGAACCGAGGAATCAATGGCAATAAAAACAAACAAAACACACCTTTGGATTACTAGCTAGGTACTCACATGTCGTCCTCGCTCAGGAGCGTATATCAATCTATACTAGTCGTATATATAAAAATTACTAGCTAGGTACTCACATGTCGTCCTCGCTCAAGATCGTTTTATTTTTCCATTGAAAATCCATCTCCTGACTACAGAGAAACAAACAAAACACACCTTTGGATTATTACTAATATATATATATATATATATATTATATAGATAGATAGTAGTAGTTGAAACCATTATTACGTATACAACAACATAATTAATAATTTTAGAATTGTAGAGCCGTTGAGGAAAGAATTGAAGAAACAAAATAGTAATGAATGAAAGTGAAAGAAGGAATAGATAGGCTCACCATATGATTGAGGAGCAAGCCGTTAATAAGCACCTACGTCTGCAATCAAGTCAATATTATATATAACCACAACAATTAGAATCAGGCGGGTAACATTATATATTATGCATATACATACAACAAATGGTTGGGTTGTTTATATATTTAATAATAATAATAATAATAATAATAATAATAATAATAATAATAATAATAAATCGAAAAGAAACAGATGCAAAATTAGATTAGATAGGAGGAGGCTAACTAACTGTTCAGGTTTAGTTAGCTGTGAATAGTGATTCAAAGCAGTTTCTCTATATTTTTCAGAATCCGCAATTCTAGTACCAAATACCGGATGCTTTCCTCTCTTAATGGGCCTCCTGTACGTTACAATCAGGCGATCCATTTGTTAGTTGGTTGTTAACTACGGCTTTGGCTTTTAAGGCTATCTCCAATGTTAAGGACGCCCTTAGCCGTGCTTGAGCTGTCACATCATATCCTTACAAATCCTTATACATCCTTATTAATCCTTCAAATTCTATAATTTTATCTCCAACCATACAAACATCCTTACATATCCTTACGTATCCTTTACCTCCAAATAAAAACAAAAATATATTAACTAAGGACAAGTAAGGGCACGTAAGGGCATCCTTCAAAAAATCCTTAATTTTGGACAAGTTTCAACGGCAAAGGATATCCAAGAACACCTAAGGGCACCCCATTGGAGATAGCCTAATAATCATGTCTTACTTAATTATACATCAACGATGATGATGATGATGATGATGATATATTTGTTTTGTTAGAAAAATTAATTTTAATTATACTTCTAATCTAACAACAAGCTAAAATCGATATACAAAAACAGAGAGAAAAATTATTACTCTTCTTCGACAGCTGGTGGTGGTGATGATTTATCCGACACAGAATCCAAATCCATGGGTGCTACTGATTTACCCGACTCGGTATCCAAGCCCATTGGGGGATCTATATATACCGGACGCCACAATTATTATTATTCTTACAATATATATATATATATACCTCTAATCTAACAACAACAACAACAACAACAATTAGATTGAAAATATTATTATTTGTCTTTGGTGCCAACTGAAATCGATATAGAAATAAATTAAAAACAAAGAAAGAAAAAAACTAACCGATGAGAGGGTTAGGCTGGCGGCTGCAAATGAGAGACAGAGAATTATACTAATATAATAATAATAAATATATATCGTAAAGAAAGAACCGTTATCCTTATCCTTTAATATATAGAGAGTTAACAACCGTCGTCCATGTAGTTTACCTACAAAGTCAAATTTTATCTTTACCTGTAAAAAAATACATTGACAGTCCTTTGTGCATGAATAACATTTCACGCTCGGTATCTTCTTTTAAATTCTTTTTTTTTTTTTTAAAAAGTTGTGTATCTGTTCGTAAAAGAAGATCTAACTTATGTTGTCTTAATCGAGTCCGCGCTAAAAAGTCCTCTCACCGTCAATAACTAGTCGAAGGGGAAACCTCCAATTACACTGCCGGAAGGTATGACATTTAGTTGTGATAAAACCCTCCCCTTCTGCAAAACTCAAACCTTGTTTCACCAAAGAACTTTATTCGTGAAATTTTTTTATATGTCTTTTCAATGTCTTGAACTTGAGATGAAAGGACTCGATTAAAAAAGAAACAAATTCTTTTTATATATTTTTTACCCAATTGTGTCGTATTCTTTTATGCATGTGCCACTTTTTTGAGTTAAAATCACAACTGAAATTGCTAATTTGTGGAAGGGCGGTTGCGGATTCGAAGCAAACATCCTTATATTTTTTTTTCTAATATAAAGGCTTATATATAGCTCATTTGTTTATGTGAACCTTACACATCAACACAGAAATTGCTGATGTAGTTGCTAATTTGTTATTCAAATCATTCTCGTAATGCCACATCAAAAATTCCTGACATGTAACATCCAAAAATTTTAAAGTAAATAAAACAAACCATTATTGTAGTTTTAGCATTAAAATAATTTCCTAGTATTTTATTTTTATATAACGGATTAATTTAGTTGGAACTCTAGTGGATAGCGGGTATAATACCCCATTTTATTTGTAAAAAACGTGGCAGGAGGATATGAACCTCCTGATGATTCATTTCAATTTTCTTCACCTAGTTTCTTCCTCCCTTTCTCTTATTCTCAAATTCAAGAACTCATGCATCTCTAAAAAGATTAATCTCTAAAATAATAAGTAAATTATATGAAAATAATCTCCAAAAAGTCTAGTAATCAAGTTGGGAGATTTTGTGGGTATGTATGTGTGGGTGACGAAAATTAGAAAAAAAAGGGAAGAAATTTGTGACTCCAATTCTTAACTCCAACCTTTTTATCAAGGTAAAGATTTCTTTAACAAAGTTTGATTATATTTTTAAAAATTAGGGTTCATGCAACTAATTGAAATTAAGTTTTGAAAAAAAAAAATAGTTATCTTGCCTAAGAGCTTTTGTTATTAATCAATTTAGGGTTCTTATTATGAATTAAATTGGGGTTTTTTTCTTGAAAATGAAATATTTTCTTAACTTCAAGCTTGGGTTCATACCAATTGATAAATTGAGGAATTTTAAATAGTTGATTATGTTGAAATGCTTTTCGTAAAATTCTTACTTGTAATGGAGCATATATATGATGTGTAGTTGCATGAATGATTTCATAAAAGTGTTTTTGATGGTTTTATAGTCAAAGCAAGAAAATAAAGATTTTGACTAATAATGTTGTATGACAAAATAGTAGTGATCATGAAAAGATGGAAAGAATGATTTTGAGTAAAATGTCGTATGGTCATATTGACGAGATAATAAATTGGTGATTTTTGTATTAAAATGAGTTGTGACCATGACGTTGTGAAAGTAAAATGAGATTTTGAAAGAAGCCAACTTTAGAGAATGATGAGCATGTGAATTATGTAAAAGTTGGGTTGGGCATTGAGATGCTAGTAAAGATAGTAAAGTATGTCTTGTTAGCCTTGTGTATGAAGTAATTGAGTCTGATGACCTTATATGTGTAAATTGTGAATTATTGCTAGGTGGAAAGCAATATGATTGTGAGTTATCCTTATCTTTTAATACAAAAAGTTAACGACCGTCGTCTATATAGTTTACCTACAAAGTCAAGTTTTATCTTTACCTATTAAAAAAAATACATTGACAGTCCTTTGTGCATGGATAACAACATTTCACGTTCGATCCTTTCTTTTAAATTTTTTTTTTTCTAAAAAAAAGGTGTGCATCTGCTCGTAAAAGAAGATCTAACTAATGTTGTCTTAATCGATTCCGCGCTAGAGAGCCCTCTCACCGTCAGTAATTAGTAGAAGGGGAAACCTCCAACTAAACTGTCGGAAGGTACGACATTTAGTTGTGATAAAACCCTCCCCTTTTGCAAAACTCAAACCTTGTTTCACTAGAGAACTTTATTTGTGAAATTCCTTTAAATGTCTTGAACTTGAAATGAAAGGACTCGACTCAAAAAAGAAACAAATTCTTTTTATATTTTTTTTACCCAATTATGTTGTATTCTTTTATGCATGTGCCACTTTTTTAAGTTAAAATCACAACTGAAATTGCTAATTTGTGGAAGGGTGGTTGCGGATTCGAAGCCAACATCCTTATATTTTTTTCTAATATCATGGCTCATTTGATTATGTGAACCCTACACATCAACACTGAAATTGCTAATGTGGTTGTTGATTTGTTATTCAGATCATTCTCGTAATGTCATATCAAAAATTTCTGACATGACAGGCTAGGAGAGCGCCAAACAAACGTTCTACAATATATATATATATATATATATAGATAGATAGATAGATAGATAGATAGATACAGATGGTTTAAAAAGGGTATACATGATACATTAGTCCTCCATCAACCATAATGTAAAAGAAAACATATATTGTTTAATTGAATATTATTATGATGTTTCAAATGTTAACTACTAATTACTAAGTTAAAAAAAAAACACATAACATGCATGGATGTCCAGCCATAAAAACCCAACCCCTTTGACCCGGTTTTAACATGAGTTAGGTGTTTCCTATTGGTACTTTCCTCTAATTTCAATTATCACAACCAAAGACTCACCATAAAGTCCTACTCAAGTCGAATTATACATACATCTATAATTCTATATGACATTTGGAGTCTACTTTAGCAACCAATGGATCAACTAGGGTTTTAATGTTTAGGGTTTAGGGCTAAAGATTTTGCATATCTACATCACACATGAGATGCAAACGAAATAGACTAAATATAGAGCTACATTGAAAGGTAATGGGATGACAAGAGAAACATGCATACTCATCAATATCAATATAAGTAAAAATATTGGATATCAAAATCAATGCCAACAACCTAGAATGAGCAGAAAAATATACGTCAAAAAACCAAATTTGATATTATGAGGGATCATTTTTCTGGTTCATTTGCTTGAAAAGATATGCTATGAAATACGATATTACACTCGTTTACGTTTCTTTCCTAACCAGACTTCTCATCAAAATTGTAGTCTTTGAAATGGAGAAATTTGCAATCAAACAAAGCTCAAGCAAGCAAACACATTCTATGAGTGTGAGGAAACATGTCAACAGGTTGTACGCTTTTTAGTGTGTAACATCCCTGTAACTTTTGTTCCACCTGCAGAGAGACGGTAACAGTTCAAATACTGGTGCAAGGTACCTAGAAGGGTGGGCTAAGTAATAGATCAAACTGGATAATTTGTACTATTGAAATAAAATTAAAAACAAA
This sequence comes from Erigeron canadensis, assembly GCF_010389155.1. Taxonomy (NCBI): domain Eukaryota; kingdom Viridiplantae; phylum Streptophyta; class Magnoliopsida; order Asterales; family Asteraceae; genus Erigeron; species Erigeron canadensis. The sequence goes on from NC_057767.1 coordinate 172,687, forward strand.
CTGATGTGTTAAATAAAAAATAAAGTATTTTTATAAAAAAAATTATCTAAATTTTTGCGTATGATTAAAAAGGTTTTATGAAAATACACACTCACTTTGGGCAACCCATTTAACCTGTTAGCGATAAAACTTAGCCCAAACTGACCCATTTATAAGTGGAAGGGTCCACATTACCGCCTCTAATGTTTATCATAAACTTACAATTTACCGAACCATGACAAAGATAATCAAGATCACGTGCGCATGTAGCGGGGTTACATGACACATACACTATCCGTGGTGCTTTCAGGTTTAGCAAGTATTTTATCAAATTAGTATGCATACCGGGTCGGTTAGGATCTGCAGACAGATATGGAAGATTCCTTGAGTTAAGGTCAGAGACAAAAAATGGAGAGCAAGAAAACTTTAACAGAATCATACTCTTTAAGTAATATTTTAGATTGCAGAGAAGCTCGGGTACACACATAGTATATATTGTATTCTGATCAGTGTTTATATAGTTAAATAAATTCATCCTCTGGGGGGGGGGGGGGGGGGGGGGGGGGGGGGGGGGATGAGAAGGTGGGGTAATGGGTCAAGGCCAAGTGTGACAACAAACATTAAGAGTATTCTACCAAAACTATTGTAACCTTAATAAGAAAGCAATTTAGGAGGCTTTAACTCATTTCATTGTACTTCGGACGACATTCAACCTAATTGACCCATTAGAAATGAAGGATAATCAACATTGAGCCATATATAAGAGAACACAAAGAAATTATCATCTATTTAGATTAGATAAGGCTTTCACCTTGCCCTGTAAATGTGATTAAACTTGGTTTAAAAAATAAAAAACCTGTGCTATTCTAATCTTTATACACACAGACTGAATACTGTCGTAGTTTCTTTTATTATAAATCTTATTTCAGATGAAAGAAATATGGATATGGACCTCTGACCCAATTCACCCATGTTGGGACCAAAATACTCATCACTTTAATTAAAGAAACATAGATAGTTCTCCATCAATATGTTTCATCAACGGAAAAAAAATATCCTAGGATAGCATGAATTTTAAATATTAATGAGCACGCCAGGTAATAACCTGATATGACAATGTCGGGTTTTGGGTAAATCCTTTCCAAAACTTTCATTAATTTTATTAAGATCTCCTTGGATAAATGTGGCATTGTGGAGCCCATTCAGATTGGAATTCGGACGAGTATCTGAGATGGCTTCAGGGACTAATTCATAACCGTAAACATGTTTTACCCTGAAATAACGTATCGCAAAGTAGAAACATATTCAGAGGTGTTCAATACATATTAGATAAAACCTAAAAGATCTCAGTGATGGTACTTTTTGGCTAATGTCAGGCCGATGGTTCCAGTCCCACAAAATAGGTCGAGGACAATATCTGAGCCATCTCCTTTCAGACCAGCACAATCTTCTACTAGCTCGTACAGAATCTCAGCCTGCATCACCGTGCATTTCATTATTAGAGGCAGCATTTTGAATCCATGTATAACAAAATGGGTTAACTTGAGTTATGTTTCATTGGTAATGGGTAATAACTAGAAAGGGCAAAATGGGTCAGTCTTCTGCTGAAAGTGAATTTGATGATTTATATATATACATATAGTGAAGGGATCAAGTGTATAAACTACTTATAAAAAACTGAAAAGTCAGAAAAAATATGTAGGCTGGTCAACCAAAAATGACCCAGCTCGTTATAATCTGTCCTGAGAGTTTACCCATACAGAGACCCAATTTTCGTCATGTTATTCAACCCATCTGATCTGCCCATTTTTCCATTTATAGTCATCACTCATCATCATAACCATTGAGGGGAAGAATACAAATGAAGATACCAGGAAGTAACAGAATGAATTAGAAGGCTTGTGAAGCATCTAATTTCTGCTTTGATTACATACCTGGTGCGCAATTGTCTGGAAGAAAGAGTTCACTGAAATTTCGAATGCTAATCCTCTTAAGATCTCAGTGATAGTAGCTTTCGCATATAGTGTGTACTCTTTCTCTCCAACAGATGTGTTACCAACGGATGTGTTTATATTGTTCACGATGCTTACCTGTCCACCAAAAATTATCATAAAATTAATAATTAACACGATTTAACTAGATAAGACAGCCGAGGATCATATTACTAACTCTTTCTTTTTGGACCGTATAAAAGATTACATAAATATTTACTAAACATTAAACAAAGAACAATTATATTTCTTTTTCAGTGTGAATGGTGTTTTAATTTTTACTTGAAAAACGACCATGCTATGATTTCCATATAATGACTAACTACGTCAGAGAGAGGCTACACTATTTTCACTGTGAACATGACAAGAAGAGAGAAATTTCAAAGTATTTAAGAAACAGACTTGGCTAGTTAGTTTAGTATAGCCAACTTCGGGAGGTTCCAAAAACTAGACAATAAATGTTTCAGGTCAACCCAACTCGATGTGGGTCGTCTCAATCCTACGAATACAGTTGATCCCTAACTATATAGCAATAGACTACAGGACACGACAAATACATTACCCGTTTCCATTAGAAATCCAGACCTGACCTGCCGATTTTGCCACATCTACTGGCCATCAATATCAGGTAATGCAATGAACGTATATAACAAGATATTCTTAAAGAAGAATAAGCTGGTGCTTGGGTTTATTATATGCGAATGGGAATGAGAATGATGGCGGATTTGGTTATCGGTTATAATAGAAATAGCATGTTACTCATAAAATGTGGTTTCGGTACCTTTGGAATAGAGAGAGATAACAAGATTGATTTTACAATATACAAAAAACAAAAAACATATCTTGCAGAAGGCTTTACTAAAAAAACAGTGTTCATGGGACTATTCAAACCCACTACCTTTAAACAAATCTTAAATCACTTTGTATCAACATTCCTCCATTACTATTCCCTCGCAACAAACACACCCAACTGAAAATGTGAAATGTGAATAAAATCTACATACCACTTCTGGAAACACTGCAAGTTTGTCAACAAGAGGCTTCAATAACTCTGGCTTGTAGGAAGATGTCACGAAATTTACCATAAGCTGTGGGAGCTGAGTCTCGACATCTCTGAAAAACGTATCGCAATTGTTCAGCAATTTGTGAAAAGTTATCAGTAGAAGTACAGAGAAGGTAGTTTATGTAAGGTAATTCTAATCATAGAGTGATACCAATAGGTGAAAACTGATAGTACCTTCCGCTTCTTATCGTTAGGTGCTTGATAAATCCATCATGAGAATGCCAATCATATGGTGATAATCCTAGCTCTGGATCCCTCCAACAATTTTGGACGGCTGCAAACATCAGAAATGCAACTTAAACAAAAGAAATCCTAATCAAATGCACTGTTTTAATTCGTGTGGCTGTGTATATGATCAATGATGAATCTGTCGTCTTAACAAAAGACAAAATTGTTCTATCCAGCAAGAACTATAAGCAAGGGATCCATAAAACGAATAATAGTATTACCTTATTTGCAGGTTCACTTTGTAAAAAGCATTTGTCGACATTTAACACGTTATCAAAAAAAAAAAAAACCAGGAGCATTTGTTGACATTACCTTATTAGCATCTTGGCTTTTATCATCCAGTTGTTCTTTAGGCAACCATCGTTTGGGACCCAAAGAAAATTCCATCTGCATAATCAACAAATCATTCGTTCTTCTCATCGACGAAAGAAGAACTTAAAAAAATTCTTGCTGATGTTAAATGATATAAAGCAATAGATACTATTACACATCTGAACACACTATGAAGCAAGATTCTTGCTGACCTTATTTCTGTAGTGAAATTGCATATCACATGGAACATTGGGTTTCATTACATTCTCATATTCTGGGTCTCTATGAGAGAATTTCCCAACATGTACCACCAAGTCTCGTACTTGTACATCCTTAGCTCTGACCTGGGCCTCATATAATAGGTTTTGCGTCTTACAGCCTCCACAATGAGAAGCGTATTCACATGGTCCTTCCACCATATCTCTATGAAGACTTAGCGTCTTCAATTTCGTCACCTGCAATTCTAACATATGACTATACGATATCAAACTTCAAAATGCCAAAAGCAGTGTTAAGACAAGCGTTTTGAAAGTAATTATTTGATCTTACATAATTAAAATCAAATAATAGTGGGTAATAAAACCGGTTGTTGGAGATCCTGTTTTAATGTGCTTTGTTGTCTAAACTCAAAGGTTTGCATATTCAGATAATTACTCCAAGTTGTTAGAGTTTAAAAGGGAAATGCCTTGTGAGTTGTGAGATTAGGTAAAATTATTTTCACCTGTAATAAGCAGATTTGGTGATATTTGTATGGAAATCAGGATCCAAAAACTAATAATTTGACTGCTAAATTTTACATGACTAAAAAGCAAACTTCATTTATCCAAAACCAACGTTATTGCAATCATAATCATTACATTCTGTTACAATCAAAATCATTCATTTTCGCAACTCACTATTTTTAAGACAAGTGTCAACCATGAATAGGGTTTAACTTCAAAGTCAACCAAGGAATTATTTTAATAAATCAAATCCCACCTTGACCCCGATGCTCTAACTTAAAACCATATAGAAAATGACTAGAAACCCGTATAACTTGCAACATATTTAAACTTTTTTGTCTCTATCCATTTAGGATAGGTTGACACACTTCTTTTCCACATCATATCATAAAACTCTTAACGCAGCTATCACAGCGTCTACATGTTTATAACTTCAAATTTCCCTACATCATTTTTTCATGCAATTGGTACCCCAACAAACAATCGTTCAACACCCACCATTACAAAATTACAGAACCACTTGAACCCACATCCACAATAAACCTAACAAACTTACATTAAACATACAACTAAATAAACATAGATAATTTTATGTTCAGGTTACCTATGAAGTTGAATCTTTTGACTCGGATATACACAGTCTAACCAGGATATCCCGGTGACCATTTCACAACCCTTTCCGTGACCACCCCCAAATGCTTACCTACGGAAGTTTGAACCTAAAATATCTTGTAAAAACATCAAGACATCTGACTAGTGACCACTAGGCCACCTTAGTGGTGGTTAAAATCATATAAAGTACAATGAGATAAAGCTATAGATGCCCAATGTGTCAATATGAAATGCAAAGCACAAAATCGTGCACCTAAGTTTTTCGACTTGTATGCATTTTCAATAATGTCTATCCGTTTTCTTTCCACATATTTTATATTTGGGGAATGTATAAAGATAAAAGCACCGGTCCTGAGGATTTGGATGCTCAGGGCTCGACAGTCAAAAATTTGCCCCTTGTTATAAACTTTAAACAAATCAACACAAAAGTTTTAAGGGTTTGGAACGTATTCAAGCTAGGCAGATCATCCCCACGCCGATTTTATTAAATAAATATATAATCGTATGTTTAAGATTTGAAATTATAACATACCCGGTTTCATTTTCATCAACATTATTCTCACCAATATTATTCTCTTGTGCATTATTCGCATTAACATTACTTTTATCAACATTATTTTCATCAACATTAGTTTGTTTGACATTATTGTTTTTTCATTCTTTTCATCAACATTATTTGTATTAATATTATTTTCATGTCTAATAAAATACTTATTTAAAGATCGTTGTAAAGATTGGGTAAGTTCTTTTTGTTGTTTTTTCTTTTCCTATTTTGGGCACCAGAGCCATGATATCTATACTATTATTATATTATAAAGCAAAAAGTGTCTGTCTAAATTTTAAGTTTCAACATTTACTTCTCTAAAATGCCCCTTCTATCAATTTTATATTACCAAACACCCTTTCTCTCTTCTCAAATCTCAACCAATCATCTTTTTTCTCTCTCCTCCATAAATCATTTATTCCTCCAATTCATTCAAAATCTTTTATCTCACAAACCGTACATCGATAAATTATAAAAATTATATGGGTGTTCTTAAAATTTCATGCTTTTTCATTAGAGATGTCATCCGATATATTTTCGACGAATTTTTAAATCCGAGGGCGGAACCGTACGGTTAAGGCATTTGGCTATCATACTTTATGACCTATCACCCTCAATATCTCACCGCCGCGACGCGCGGGTACTTGCTCTCGTAGATGACTAAAGGCAAATAGATAATACTCCGTATAAAAATAAAAAGAATAGTATTGGATAAAACATCACCTGATGACATTTAATCCCTTTGACTTTGATATGTGATTTCTGACTTTGTCCTATTCCTTTATAATATACATAATTATTTAGACTTCTATTGTTGATTGTTTTTGTTCATTCAGTCGGCTCCAACCACACAAATGGAATAATATTAACCGTTTCTTTATTCTAATTAGTAATTACTAAATACTAATCCATAACTATTATGGGCTTAATAATCCTTAAAGGTGTAATATGGGCTCTAAATTTCTGCCAAATGAACCTAGTAATGGATAGCAGGGCCGGCCCTTTATAGATATAGTGTGTTTTTATTGCATTCAAGCTCTATACAAGTAAGTAAAATCAATCAAGTAACTTCAAAAAAAAAAAAAGAACAAACCTCAGAGTAATTATTCTTATTTCGAGTAACCCGACAAAGAAACCGTTCACCGGGAAGCACCCAATCACACATAACAACATACCCAGTTTCCTCCACTTTTACACACACCTTTTCCCTTAAACCCTAAAGATTCACACACTAATTCCGAAGTCTCGCCCCTTTTTGGAAAAAAAGGTTTCGCCTTTTTAATCTTATTATCATTATATTTGTATATAGTTTCAGGGTTTTGCTTTATATCTACAGATATAGTGTTTGTATCTATTTTTTGGTTTTTAATATCTTCATTTAATGAATAACAAGATTTTATTGAAGAAAAAGAAAATGGACGGGAAAATGGGGTGGGCGGAATTTGTGGAGACGTGGGAGTTGCCTGAAAGTTAATGTTGGGCTTAGCGCCGTCATTGCGCCACCGTGGGTTCGCCGGAGAAAATAAATTGGTCGTGACAATTGTAAAACCCTTTCAAAGGGTAAATATTTTCCCCAAAGATATGGAGGGCGGCGTTAGGTTAAGTCCTTGTGTTGCACGTGTATATTTATTTTCTCATTGCCTAGCACGTTACTTGTGTAATGCGGCGGTTTTCGTGGTGATGACGGCGGGGTGGTGGGGACGGATGTTGGTGATAGTGAGCGGCGTCGAGTGATATTAGATAGTTGATGTAAAAGGTTAATGTAGATATTTTAAAAGAAAAAGGGTTGACTGTGTTATATACCCATTAAGCATATTTTAGTCATTTCCTTTCATGTAACTTTCAAAACATAGGAGATGTTTTTTTATTATATAGTATATATTATATACGAGACGGTTGGTTTGTAATATATTGTTTCCATATATAATGTTGTCGGGTTTTTAAATAGATTTAGAGAAATGATATTAATACCATACTTTTCAATCAATCCAACGTTATGTACAATATATACAACATACTGTACAAGTCAGTAATGCAGTATTATGGTAAAAACATCAAAACAAATGGTACGATTATCACTTCCCATGGATTTAATATCTGTGAATGTAACCATTGATAGATGAATGTATGTAGTGTTAATGTCAAAATACAAAAGTTGCTTTTACTAAACTTTCAAATTTTGTATATATTATATGTATCCGACCAATCAAAAACTTATGAATGACAATTATATAATTGCCATATATATCCAAATAATATTTTATGTAAAACTTTGACCATTTTGAGGTGGCTTGGCAATCAAATTATGTGTCAAACGGAACCAGTATTGTCTATTTGTACGACCATCTATCTAGAGCAAGTTATGTAAATACGACAATCATGCTAGAGTAGGTGAATACATTAGATAAATTTTTCAGGTTATGTGAATACGACAATCATGCTAGAGTAGGTAAATACATTATAAATTTTTTTCATCCTATTTAGAAGGATCTCCTCAGGGTAACATTTAATCAAACACCTTTGGACTAACTTTAATAACCATATAAGCACAAAATATGGATGATAATTCATATTAGTAAAATTAAAAATATAATTTTAATGGGAGGTGATCCCTACACAACATGTTTTTGTCGTACACAATAATGTATGCATTATATGGTTGTACATTACAACTATATAATGCATACAATGTTGTGTATGGCTAAAAATAGTTGTGTAGGGATCATTTCTCAACTTTAATAGCTTGAAATCGTATATAAACTTCAAAAAGGGAAACCTCTTATATTTGTGATTGTTACTACAACAAAGGATTTTAACTTTAATATAGTTGTAGTACATTATAAAAAACATGTTACTCACTAACTTATATAGTTATATGTATTAGAGTGTCCGAAGAAAGCAAGTATGATATCTTTTACTTTTAGGGAAGCTATGGTTAATGTTGAATATTTCTATGTCTAAATATTTATATGAAGTTGGACCCCAGAAAAATGTTTAAGTGCTTTTAACAAAATGAATGACGGGGAATACCTCAACTATGACATCTTACAAACAATGAAGTTTGCTTTAAAAACAGTTAAAAGAATGAATAATGTGAAAACCTCAATTATGACATGGGTTGACTCGTTTCCCATCTTAAGCTCGGCTTTTTGTTCAGGAGTATAGGAGATCAAGCCATAAAGCTCGAGAAGCCTTAGAGTCACAATGGCTGTCATTTGTGGTATCCATGATAGTATAGTGGAGTAATATATGTTAGGAACCATATTAGTCTGATCATGTATCATTCATGATATAATAATTGACGATAACTGAAATTTCTATGTCTAGTAAATATATAATAGCGTATTTACTCTTAAAGACGTAGTATAGGGTTTCCCATTAGATGATTGGAACTATGAGGACTAATGTTACACACATTAAACACCAAAGGAATTGAATGTGTAAATACTCTCATTATAAATAAAAAGTCATTAACCTAAGTTGAAATCAAATTCATTAGAAATATAATTATTACAAAAATATAAGATGTAACAAAAATAGAGAATGAAAAAATTAAATAATGTTAAAAAAAAAAATTAAATACATGGGAATTAATTACTCTTTCAAATGCTAACTACGTACCAATCTTTTACTGATATATATCTTGATGCATGTAAAAATAAAACAAAACCGAATCAATGGTGTGATGGTTTGGTTTCTTCTTGCGTTTGCATAAACTCAAGTTTGAAACTTTCCCATGGCTTTTTTTAGAAAACAACATTAACTTGCTTTATTTAATTACGAATATTATTTTAAAATTAAAAAAAAGGACATGATACGGTGGTTGATGTGTCAAGCTGTTAAACTAAAACGACATGAAGATGCCACGTAAGCACTTGGAGATAGAGAATTATATATATATATACGAGGTTTTTTACCATAAAATTGATTTAAAATTGATTTTTTAATGGTTTTAGAATTGACGTTGATAATCAATAAAATTTATAATAAACAACATTTATATAAAAAAAATGTAAAAATAATTGAAATCCTTATCCTTATATCCTTATATATATATATAATATAAAAGTTAAGGTGTGAACCAAATCTAAACCAATATCATGATATTAATTTCTTCTTTTGTTTGTTAATAATGTGTGTTAATAATATGATTTAATCCTGGTGATGATGACCCTTCGCTTTTCGTTTTCATGGTAATGATGATCCAAATAAGTATACTTTATTGAGAAGAAACGGTTTTGGAATTCCATCAGTCTCACCATGGTATTGTTTATCCTATTCATTATTATTTTCCTATGATTTATATTGGTTTTTTGTTTACATAATGAGGTTTCTAGATATTATCTATACATACACTATATATGATGATATATGAGGATTCCATGAGCTATTATTGATTGGGTTGATGGTTAATGAGAATTTATTGAGATGTGGTTATAGAATTCCATTAGATCATGATGGGATGTTATATATAAAATGAACCCATCCTTCACTTCCCATCTACATTCTTCCCTTCTCAAATGTTTTTTTTTTTTGATATATAAAACCATCTTAATAGAAAAAATACCTCATTATTAATGTCTAGATGAACAAATCCTGATTTTAATGTTTGTTTATTATTATATATTATTATTATTATTTTTTTTCGGTTTGTTTCTTCCAGATTATTTCATCCATTGCCGAGATTTATAGATGAATCGCAAAAGGAGCTCAAATTCAGTTGCTATATGAGGGTAAATACCTTAAGTCTTTCTTCTTCTCAAGTAACTCCTTGCTGTTTCTAATAGTAATTTGTTTTTAAATGTTTGTTTCGTAAACATCATATTTGTGTTTGTTATGGAAGCAAATCAGGACACATCATTGTTTACTGTCTCTCTCATTTGTTTCTATTTGTTAAATTGGTTTTTTTAGATGATTAGTGTATTGCAGTAATATTGAAACTATTTATATCGTATATTGATTATTTATCAGTACAATGTTTTACATTGATTTGTCGTGATATTTCTTTGCATCATGCTTATTTCATCAATTCATAAATCACATTGGAGACCTATTGCAAGCATACGTCAATAGACTGGAACATGTATGAGCTATTGAGCTTTTAGACTTTTTAATTGGTAAAAAGGCGCAAGGTGAAATATAAAGAAGTACGTTGGTGTTCATAATAAGCCTGGATCGACTGTAGTTTCAAGTATTTCCCAACGGGTTGGGGTATTAGTTCTTTTGGAGCCCGACAACATTGTCGTTCATGCATAAAATTACTTCACTTTCCCTTAAAGATCATTGAATCAACCCTCTCATTGCTTTAATAAAATTTGACTATCATTCTTTTAAATGCAATGACAATAAAGTCGTATCTTGATCTTTTTGTTTCAAATTTGTATCATAGGAGGCTATAAGAATGTATAGTTTGACATCAAAAGCCCCGGCCACCATCATAAGCATTCAATAGCGGTTTTATGTTTTTGAATAAGGTAATTCAACATACCATTCTGATTTTTGATGGTAACATGCTTCTCTTACAAATATATTAATTGAGTAATATTTATGTATTACTGTCTCCCAATGCAGATTAATATTACAACACTCTCATCTGGTTGTTCATCCAAGTTCGGGAATTAATTTGGCTGCAATGGTACCCTTTGGTGTCTCATCTAACCCACCTGATGGTAAACATTGTCCTTTTGTTCTTATGAAGGTCCTTGAATTGGAAATTTGACATAGATTTTAAAAGGACACTTCTTGAGGGCCAGTGAGGAGTATGCAATCAAAAAATTTGGGAGCCTATTTCTAAGCAGGGAGAGATCAGCAGAGGAGTATAACTTTGGTGGTCCAAGTCAAGCTTATGGTCTAGAACAAAAACGAGAGTGAATATCTGGTGTGTATGGTATGAATTGGGTGGTGCAGCTTCTCTGGTGCCGGCCACGAGATTTGATCTTTACTGAAGCACCAGTCCAAGTAGATGTGAATGAATTATAACTAACATATATATACTACTTTAATATGATCAAACGCAACAAAAGAGATCTAAAAACTATATCATCACTCTTTCTGAAGTACGTAGTTGACTTAGCATAACATATGCTGGCTTCGATGTGTGAATTTTCCAAGCAGGAGTTTGTTGGTCGTGCAATATCTTGGGTACTTACAATTTTGGTAATACCTTTAGTTGATGGATTGATAATGATATCTCATCAAGTTCACTGGTCCTTTGTGTGACGGGATTGATTCATTGGAGAACTATAATGAACAATTGCCAGATGCAAGACGTTTTTTAGGAAAGATTTCACTTTGAGCGTAGTTATATAATTGCAATTGAACTATAAGTCATCTTTATAAAACTGTTTGTTTCTGTAATTCCTAAACAATAACTACCTCTTTTATGATCTTTGGATCCGAACCTAATCCTTTTGTAATGGGTATACGCCAAATGGTTTCTTTAGGATCTAACTATGATATCCATTCGGATTTGTTTCAGCGTCATGATAGTCGTATTTCCTAAATTATAATATAAAAAACTATTAACAGTGGGTGTTTGTAACTTTGAGAAAAACGATCAACTATTTTCTGGAAAAACAAACACCTATTATTATACTTCTAAGTTATAATTATAATTGTTAATATCCCATGGTTCAAGTGAAACATAATGAGTAATAAATACTGTAGATATCAAGGTAGTAACAAACATTATATAACAATCCGGCCATGATATTATAACACCAACATTTGAGTTGATCAGATATAGAATCAAGTTGATGGTGGTTAACTTTTGTATGCTTCTATGGTTCGAACCCGTAGTCAATCCTAATTGGCGTAATAACAGTTGACAACTGAATTTGATTTTTCTAATTATTTGTATAAGCGTCGTTGAGTTTCTCAACCCCCTGCCTTAAAATTAACCAGTTCTATTTCTTGATAGGGGCAGGGAAGGGATATATGTAAGTGATAGGGTGTCACCTTGACATGTTGAAGTCATTTTCGAAAAAATAAGACTGTCCAAAAAATCATGCATAGATGTAAAAAAAGAAGAAAAAAAAATAATTGGATGGAAACCCCCTGATCCCATATACCATTTGGTACCTATTAATCGGCAAGACTTAAACCCAAGACCGCTCATAAAAAGTGGCGGCTGGTGGCCATTAGACTATTACCCAATGGTTATGCATACACGTAAATATAATGTCAATATAATGGTATTGTGGTCGTTTTCAAAAAAAAATATCTCTTCGTTACGCATCATTGTCATGTTACACGCTAACAACCAACTTAATATTTTTTAAAGGCGTCTACCAAACGAAATCAATTATAATTTCTCCTCAGCGTGCAATGCACGCATTTTAAGCCCTCATCTAATATAAAAGTTGAGTCATGAATCAACTCTAAAACTTAAATAATCCATCTTCATAATTGTTGTTATACCTCTAATTGCGTAGTATACAAATGTATACAGCATGGGTAGTAAATTTTTGATTTGTTATGTAGTTTATTATTAGGTACATGTGCATTAATGGAAGAGTAGTTATTGATTATATTGATGATGATTAGGAAGTTCAAAGGTTAGAATGTGAAAGAGACTAAGTAATGTATATATATTTGTAAATGTATGTATATATGTAAACGTGAGGTTTGTGATAAATAGGTAGATGGTTAATAAGAGTTTATTGAGTTAGGAGTTATAGAATTTGTTTGATTCCTGGTAAGGGTTTATATATATGAGAAATCCATCATTCACATCTCACATTACATTCTTCCCTCCTGAAAGCATTAAGTTTTTGTAAATGTATCCCTAGCCAAAATATACATGTTCAAATGGGGAAGAGTAATGATATTATTGCAAAACAACATAAGGAAAAAGGATGCAATTTACTTTAGATCAACTTTACAAAGAGTCTTCTGGCCCGATTGTTGTCACGATTTTTAAGCGTTCAGATGTGATCAGCGTGAATAACAAGTACATGAGTACCAACTTCTCATTTATGATGAAAAGGTTTGTAGGTAGAAGTAGAATTGTTTTATGTATAGATGTTTGTAAAAGGTTTATTATATTGCGATTACTTCATTACATTCTATTTTCACATTTGTGTCCATATAATAACTTTTACTCTTACACACAGCTCAACATCGTATTAGTATAGATCATTTTTAAACTACACGCTAACAATCAAAAGAATACTTTTTAAATACAACTACTACGCGAAAACAAATATAATTCATCCTGGTCGTGCAACGCACGGGTTTTAAGACCTCGTGTATTTAAAAATCAAGCTTTCATTATAATAGAAAATATAATTATTACTTATCTTCAGATTTAGATTTTAAAAAAGAAAATAAAAGAAACTATATTTTTACTCCATCCAATCGTCTTTTTGAGTTTTGTATAACACAATAAAATTTAAATGTAAAATAACTAACAATAAGTTATAATAAGAAAAAACATCCATATATCAATAAAGTTTGAATAAATAATGAATCAATAATAAAAAAAAAATATAAAATTAGAAAAAAATCCATATACATTGCATACCTGATGATATGTGCCAACATTTGTAACATATATGTAGAATTTTGATTCGGGTTTTTGAAAAAATCAGTTTGAATGGCCGTCAATAAAAGTAATGATTAGCTATAAAATTGGATGTAATTAGTGAAATACATATAGTATCTTGTTTCATATATTTTGTACAGGATTTATTGAATTATTATATTGGATTTATAAGATTTGAAAGATTTTTTTGGATATATTAATTTAATATAAATAAATAGAAATAAATATTGTGAAAAAAATATGGAGATGACACATAGAATAGATCCTACGTGGCAATGTTTAAGAATACATTTGAATTGTGGAGGAGGGCTAAAAAAGCTCGAATAACTACTCTTTTATTATATATACTAGGTCTTTTACCCGCAATATGCGATTTTTTTAAAAGCAGTATAATAATAAACTATATTATGAAACATGAAAAATATAGTGACCTCTAATCTTTGGATGATAGATTATGTAACGTGAACTCCATGCATAATGTTTTAAGATACAAATAGACCTAAAATCAGGTTGAAATTTGGCATTGAGGACTTTGTCTATACTTTAAAGAATTGTTATAGTTGGTCGAATACCCACAAAATACAATTAGGTCAACAAAACAAAACAATGAAGTGTAGTGTAGACCTACATGTAAAGTTGAAACACGCGAATTCGATTTATTGGAGTTCATAGAGTATATGATCAAGAATTAGGTGAAGATGTCTGGACTCTGAACCAACCTATTTTGATACATCTATTATCGTCTATTAGTTCATATAGAGTATATTATTTCCACATCATGATGATTGAATCTTTTGACTACATAGAGTTTGATGAATGTTTAACTATTTGTTAAATAACAATTATATACATACACAAAATAAAGCTTAAAAAAAACCCTTTTTATAAAATTACTAATGTGATTAGATTATATTACCATTCATCCTAAATACATACAAATGGAATCAATAACAAATGAATTTGTAATCGTACGTACAATTCTAACAAATATAAGGATTTAGTAATATAGAATTTGTAATCGTACGTACAAAGTGACGATTTTATTAAAAATAAAAATAAATAATAATAATAATAATAATAATAACAACAATAATAATAAAGGGTATGTAAGAATTTGTGGATTTGTAATATTCTTGCCAAATTAATGTTGATCAATCCCATAAATATATTGTTTTTCATATACGATATATCCAATTTTATAGTTTTTATATTCTAATTTATACTATATTTTTTATAAAAAAGATTGATAATTTAAAAAAAACATGGAGATGCCACATAGGATAAATCTTATGTGGCAACATTTAAGCACAGCTTTGATTTAGGAAGGATGGCTTAAAAGGCTAGGATTCCTACTGTCTTAATATTTATATATATATATATACTAGTACAGTACCTGCACAATGCGGCGGTGGTCGTGGCGGCGACGGTGTGGTGGTGGGAGGGACTGGTGGCGGTGGTGGCGGCGTCAAGTGGTGTAGATAATTGATGTAAAAGTAATTTATTTAAAAGGTTAATGAAGATATTTTGAAAGATAAAAGTCTGAGAGTGTAATTTAATCATTAATGTTATTTTAAATAATATTCCCATGTAGCATTTAAAAAGAGAGTTTTTATTAGACAATACAAAAGTATAGATTAGATGTATAGGAAAATTAAGATTAAGAAATAGGGGTATTTTGGGTATAAAAAAATATTGAATTTTCTAAAATAAGATAATTCAATATGTTTTATAAGGGACGAGGGTTGGTGCCCGCGCGTTGCGGCGGTTAAACGGTGATGATAATATAAAACAGTGGGGGATGAATCAATATGTGTGTGTGTAAATAGTAAAGAGAGAAAGAAAATGACTGTGTGTTAGATCTTGGTACGAGTTTTGTCTGATTGAATTTAGAGATATAATTAGAATTAGAGGTAATGTATGAATGAGGGGTAATATGGAGATATTGAAAAGATTGCTGAATTTCCTAAAATATGGAGTCTAATATGTTCTATAAGGGACTAGAGGGGTACCCGCACGTTGCAGCAGCGTTAATTCTAAAAAACGATGGTTAAATGTGGCGGTAAGTTTCCCGTTGCGTGAATTTATGACTAAAAACGAATGGGTTCTATAGAGTAGACTTACACATGCAATGCAACCAATAATTTTAATCTAATTAATGTAGAAAATAAACCGAGATTTTGTCTTCTACATTAACCAACCGTTATCAATCCAATGTTTTAAAGATTATAAAGTAAACTTTCAATCTATATTACTATACGTTGAGCTGCGTTTTTGAGGCATTGAGTTGCTTTTTTGAGCTTTGCTTTGAATGTATTGTTAATGCATAGTTGTTCAACTGCATAGCTCCATACATCAACATACCACAACATCCATTATTATATGCTAGTTCGACCTTACCTTTATCACTAACTTTAAAGTAACTATAGATATAAAAATCTCTACTCTAAAACAATCAATGATAAATACTTATATACATAAGCTTTTACAAAGTGAATTTTACAACCATTTGTCATATGTCATGTGACTGATCTTAGCATGGTCTTCGTTTATTATCCATTACTTTATCAAGTTTTTATTTCACTTAATATATTACTCAAATACAATTTCCACCTATCTTGGCATAAGACATGTTTGTTATCAATACGAAACATTAAACTCTAAAAAATAAAAGTTCTAACCTGAACAACTGGAGCAGGCATCGTTTGATGGACCCATTGCGAAAATGATCATAAATCTAAGAAATCTTGACAAAAACAATACATTGAAAGATGAATTGAAAATGAGATGGTACTTAAAACCATGCACTTTCTAACAACTACCCATTATATAAAATTTCTTTATACCCCACGTTTAAGGTGCATAATCCAGGTCGATTAGAGTATGTGTATGCCACAATGTGAGTATGCGTATGAATTTATACAATTTTATACGTCGATAGATGCATATATATAGTTTTTATAGTTAATAGATTGTATAATTTTATGACGACCAAATACTTGCTATATTTACCAAAATTATCATTAATCTTGGTTAACTCAGCCAACGCCAAATTTTCGTACTTCAATGGGCAACGCTTTTTTAAGGAGCCCCACTTCTGACTGCTCTATTGCTTCTCGCGTCTCCTGTAGTTACTTTTGTTTATTAATACTATGTGATAACTCTACATGAAAGCGACTATACAATATGTATGGTCGGTTCTTAGCAATGTTTTGAAAACCAGATCGCACATTGAACCGGTATGACAACATTTCACTGGTCAGACCGGTCGGATCGGTCGGACCGGAATTGAACCGGGATATACATATATACACATATTATATATGGGAAAAGGGAATATAAAGTTGTCCAGTACCTAAGCTTAGGTGTGGAACCCCTCACATACTAATATTTTATTATTTATTGTTTAATGAATAAATGTCTGGTCTCCCATGATTTTTATGGTTTAAAAAATTAATATGTAAATATCCGGCATTTAAGCTTAAGTATCTAACAGTACTATATTCTCATCCCCATATATATATATATATATATATATTAGATAACTTATAATTGAGTTTACTTATCGCAATACATATGTGTTATATATATTTATTATAGTGAACAATATCATACATATTAATTTATATAGTATATAATTAATGGATAATGATAAATCAATCTAATTGGTATGCTTAAAAATCAACCTAATTATAGGATGATGACAAGTGGAAAAATCATGGGGCAAAATTAGGAAAGAGAATCAGTGGAATCCACATGTCATATTCTTAAGATATTAGGTTGATTTTTAGACACATAAGTTAGAGAAATGATAAATGTACTATTTCTTTTTATTATTAGTTTACCACAAAATATAAGTTTTTCAACATACGGTAAAAGTCACTGTTGTTTCTGTGTGGTAAATGTATTACTTATGATTGTACAATTATCACTTCCCCATAAGTTAGGTCGATTAATATTTAGTTAGATTAAATTATTTTCCATAATTAAAATAGGAAATATATGGCTCTTAAAAATGTGCCACCATTCCACTGCACACGTTCACTTATATTTATTTAATTTTTTAATCCAATTCATAGAATATTAGATAGTGGAACAGACTTTTGAAGTCCCCATCTTCTTCTCTTTCTATAACCAAATCCAATCAAATCTCAAACAAACAATAATATTAATACAATGACAGCGGCAGCCTGACCAACAACGGCGGATCTATGCGCGCAAGCAGCTCCGGCAACCCAACAAGGCCATCTCCGGCGACACAATAAAGTCACCAGCCGGACTCCACTTATCTCCGACGACCTCGTCCATGCACCGCTGCCCGTCAGATTCAGCTTCCTCCAGTCATTATGCCTGTTATTCCGACGAAACACTCATATATTTGACTGTTTGACCGGTTTAATACTGATTTAAAGCGATCCGGTTCGTCCCGATTCGCACGGTTTATCCCATCCCGGTTTGTTCCGGTTCACTTTCAATGAACGGACCGGTGGGCGTTGAACCGGACATCTTCAAAGTTCCGATCGAACCGCGGTCCGTTCGGTCCGACCGGCCGGTTTAAAAACATTGGTTCTTAGTTAAGTTCTTACCCCTTCCATAAGCAGGTCATCGAACAGGCATAGTTTTAGCTTTACTTGAGGTTGTATCAAACATTATAGAAATGCTGGCATAATCAATCCCTGCAACGTCGCAAATTTACACACAAAATCTTGATTTAAGACGACAATCAATTCCATTAAACAAATCTAATCATGTTTTTTCTTTCTTTTCTTAACAAACAACGAAATGATCACAAAGTCATGATCCGTTACAAATAACAGTATATATAACATAGCAAACCACATGATAGCGGTGTGAAGTGATCAAGAGAATATAAGATTGCTAAAACCAAAAAAATATATATAAAGAACAATGATACCAACCGATAGTTGAAGTTACATCCATTGAATCAACTCGAATATACCCATTCAAAATATTACCCAACTGGAATATTTAAAACCCTACTGATCATATGAACTTGGGAATGAAAAATTACCCTATTCGATCTCATCTAAAACTCCATAAGAATTCGAAGATTTACATGCACATTAACCGAGCTTACATGACTATTTACAATACATATCAATAATCAATAATAAATGACTTGTAAGGACAAAAGAGTTGAGCCATCAAATATTGAAACGTTACTGTATCCATGTAAAAATAACAATCACTACAAAAAAAAAAATCAATTATTTACATTTGGTTATAAGAAGTGTAAAAAAATTTATGAATTTATTCACATATAAGAATGTGTAAAAAAAAAAAGTTACATTTAAAAGTGTGAATAAATTTTAAAAACTATAATATTTTCACACTTATAAATGTGTAAACAAAATATTAACACTTAAAAGTGTGAACAATTGTCAAATATTTTCATACTTAAGAGTGTGAAAGACAATTTGTAACACATAGTTTCTTCACACTCTACATGTGTGAAGAAAATAGGTGTTACAAATTAATTTTCACACTCTTAAATGTGAACAATTGACAAGTTTTTACACACTTGAAAGTGTGAACTTTTCTTTTAAACATGTATAAGTGTATAAATATTGTGATTTTTTTAATTTCTTCACACCGTTATATGTAAATTATTTCTATACACTTATAAATGTGATTGAATTAACGAAAATTTTCACATTTTTTAAAAGTAATAAAAAACAAGTGTGAAAAATGATATATCTATCAATATATATAACAAGGTCCTAAATTCATTCCTAAACAAATAAGAACCTTTGGATGAATTCCAACTTTGATTTAGAACCCTTAGATCAAATTTAATTATTTTAACTTTTTTAAATGATGACATTAATACTTACACTTTATATGATTAGTCAAAATATATCTCTCTTGTATATTTATTTTTAATGTATATTTACTTTTAATTTTTGAAAGTTTACATAACTAAAATTTTGTTCCTATTGCCTCCGTAGCATTATTAATTTCTATGTAATTTATATTTTCTTTTTCTAAATAAACAAATAAATAAGGGATAAAATCTTAAGTAACCATGTTTAATTCTGATGTGACTTGAAAACATATGCATACATGTAATGTAATGTAATGTATTATTTTATTCTTATTTTAAAAAAAGTAACTAATAACATAAAATTATATTTAAAATTATTTATATTATATTTTTTAAACAGTTAGTTTGTATTCAACATCAGGTAACACCTCACCGTAAAAAAGTGAAGTCCTGCACGTACTCTAGACTACGAGATATAGAACATAAGCCATTACAGGTAATTCAGAAGAAAAAAAAACTCACAGGCTTGTCACTCCTAAGAGTCGAACCCAAGACCTATGAGAAAAGTAAATTTAATACCTCACTGACATTCATATGAAGATAAATCAAATTTGATTGTTAAGCATCACTAATATATACATATTAATATTTTTATTTATAAAAGAAAATACATTACTCCATCCATCGCAAGATAAATGTTACATTTTTTACTTAATTTTGATTTTTGGTTCTAATTAGTGCTCACTTTTGAGAATAACATGTTAATTTTTTTTATATTATTGTATTTTTATTTTTTAAACTATAATACCCCTAACATATTTACCCACACATTAATTATAAAAAACAAAGGAAGTCAGTAGCTAGCAGATGTATCCATGGTTTTTTCACAGGTAATGGGTTCGATACTTGGGAGTGAGGTGTTTGTAAAGTTGTTTTTTAGAGATGCCAATGTGCGGTAGAACAGACGCGGTCAAGATAATGTAGTCTATCCTTAATGAAATCACCTTCATATGATGAGCAAAAGTGCAATTCGTAACATGTCTTTTCAAATAATACATTAAAAGGTCTCTGCAAAAGTTAATGGTAATATTGTCATCCAATGAACATGTATATGATGGTTATATATTTTTTTAGTTATGTATTATTTTTATTATGAATATGACTTTAAAACAAATGAGTTACTCCCTCTTTCCTATTTTAAATGTCATATTTTGATTCTTTAAGTTTTTTTCTTTCAACTTTGACCGTAAAGATTTTTTGTATTATATAGTATTTGATAAAAATTATAACAATAAAAAAGGTATAAAACTCAATCTATTTATATATTTAATATCAAGTGTTATATAACAAAATCGAAAACATTTACGGTCAAATTTGAAAGAAAAAGACTTGTAAAGTCAAACTATGACATCTAAAATGAGATCGATAAAATAATATTCAATGACTTTCGTCATTGTAATTTCATGTTTCTTGTGACATCCGTCACCAAAATCATTATTTTATAATAGTCTCTAACTTGTATTAGAAATCATAATCCTATTAGAATTCTTGATAGATTATATACTATTGTATCCTAATTATATTCAAACTTCAAAACACTTATCTCCATAATAAATATAAAGTGAATATCTTAAACAAAAAAAAAAAAAATTAAACCACAATTGTGATTTTTGCTCTCTGCCGTGGAATACATCACTAAAACCAAAATTTTATAAATCATATATTTAAGCCTACATCTTAAAGATTTCTTGGATATTTAGTATCTAAGGAGTGATCTTCAATCTTGGGGTAAATTACTTATCTTTTCTTTTCATATATATAACTATATTTTTTTTTTAATCTTTTATCATAAGTAGCCTATTTGATGAATATATATTATGAGAAACATCACTTCTTTTCTTGGATATTGATGCATCACTTCTTTTTACATGTAGCAAGTTTTGAGAAATATATTTGGAAGAATATGAATGAATGCTATGTGTTGGTTATTGATATTTGATGTGTTATTACCATAATATTATAGTTATCGCCATCGCAAAGTAGATAGTACAGCAGGAAATCAGTTCTGACCACTTTTGGTAGAACGGCCATATCTGGAGCTCTGAGTGTCCTTTTGACCTGATTCCAGTTGGAGAAGAAAGCTAACTCACTGGGCTACATTTCATATTTTATGAGTTTTTCCCAGATCGTTCATCTCGAACCTCTAAATCGTGCCCCAAGTTCGCACTTAGGTTCTGGAAATTTTCTGAAGAAAAATAAAAACATGGTTGACATGATTTTAGTTGTGTAACCGCTTAAACTATACATGAGGATGTGTGTGACGCAATTAGTAAATGGAACATGAATAGAGGTATATACTGACCTATAGGTGCAAACGAGACCTTCATACGTTAGGAAAACTTAGGAGTTAGTCGAGTGTGATCAAAGGTTGTGAATCGGGTTACGACTTAAAATTCTAAATACGCCTAACTAAACTATGTTCTCCTTTGTAGAGAAATGGCACCAAGAAGGGTCGATGCTGAGACGAGCGCTGAGGCTAGACGCCAAGAGGAAGAGGCTAAGCGAAGGGCTGAGTTGGCGACTCTCATATCCCAACAAATCAATGATGCCATGCCGAACATCGCCGCTCAAATTGCTGAGAATGTCACTGCTACCATCAACATGGCAAGAGGGCAAGAAGGTAGAGGAAATGCCAATGACCGAAATGCTTACAAGACTTTTACGTCTTGCAACCCAAAGGAGTTTTATGGGACGGAGGGTCCCGTTGGGTTGCTGTCTTGGTTTCAAAGCATGGAGGCAGTACTAAACATCATTGATTGTACACCCGCCGACCGTGTCAAGTTTGCAGCAAGTAAGCTTCAAGGGAGGGCACTAACCTGGTGGAACCTCCAAGTCACCACGAGAAGTGTCGCCACAATGAATGCATTGACATGGGACCAGTTCAAAGAAGAAATGAAAAGGGAGTATTGCCCTAGACCAGCAGTTCAGAAGTTGGAAATTGAGTTTTGGAATCACACCATGAAAGGAATGGAGTTGGAGGCGTATGCGATTCGCTTCCATGAGTTGTGTGTGTTAGTGCCGGACATGGTGAACACCGAAGCAAAGAAAGTGGAAAGGTTTGTTTATGGATTGGCACCCGAAGTGAGATTGATGGTCACGACGGCGAACCCCGCCACACTGGGAGAAGCTGTGAGTTTGTCGACGAAGCTAGTCAATGACCTAGTTAGGACTGGGAGGTACTCGCGAGGCGAGGCGAGTTCGAAGCAAGGTGGAGGGAGCCGATTCGGTGATTATAAGGGGAGTGGGCCTGATAAGAGGCAGAAGATTGTGAGAAATTATGGTATCAATGAAGCTAACCCCGACCCGAACCACGGGCAGTCACCAAGATGCAACCGTTGTGGGAACCACCATCGTGATGAATGCAAGCAGTGCACGATTTGCCGCCGATTTGGGCATCTCGCTGCAACTTGTCGAAGTGGAATAAGAGTTGGAGGGATTCGGAATGGATGTCATGAATGTGGGAGTACCGAGCATTGGAGGAATGCATGTCCTAGATTGAGAAGGGCACAAGGCAACCGTAGGGATGGAAATGGTAACCGTGGGAACTTTAGGAATGTCGGAAATCGTGGAAACCAAGTGAACCAAGGCAATGGAAACCGAATGAATCAAGGAAATGGTGGGAACAGAGGAAATGGTGGGAATCAAGCGAACATGGGGAATCAAGGGAATAACAACAACCAAGGAAACCGAGGAAACCAAGGAAGGCAAGCAGGAGGAAGGCTCTATGCAATGGGAGTGAACGAGGCGCGTGATGACCCGAATGTCATCGTAGGTACGTTTCCATTAAATAATGTATATGCCTCTATGTTGTTTGATTCTGGTGCCGAAAGAAGTTTTATCTCTTTTGAATTTAAGGATATGATTGGTAAGAAACCTAATGAGCTTGATGAAACTTACTATATCGAATATGCTAATGGAAACGAGTATAGGACTAAGGAAATTATTTTTGATTGTACGTTAACTTTAGACGAGAAAGATTATAGTATAGACTTGATTCCCATCGAGATAGGAAGTTTTGATGTGATAGTAGGAATGGATTGGTTGTCTAAGATGCGTGCTGAAATACTTTGCCATGAAAGAGTCATTAGAATTCCCTTGGATAATGATGAGGTGCTCATAATACAAGGCCATCGGGCGGGAGTCCAACCCAAGATAGTGTCATCTATGAAAGTAAGGAAATATTTACGTAAGGAATATCACACATACTTGGCACAAGTAGTGGATAAACAAGTAAAAAGTAAGGATCCTCATAAGGTCATGGTAGTTAGGGACTTTCTAGATGTGTTCCCTGACGAACTACCCGGACTTCCACCCACGAGGCAGGTGGAGTTTACGATTGATTTAGTTCCCGGGGCAGCCCCCGTAGCTAAAGCACCGTACAGGCTAGCGCCCTCCGAGATGCGAGAACTTTCAGAGCAATTACAAGAATTGCTTGATAAAGGATTAATCCAACCTAGTTCTTCGCCATGGGGTGCTCCAATTCTTTTTGTCAAAAAGAAAGATGGATCTCTGAGGATGTGCATAGACTATAGGGAGTTGAATAAGCTGACGATCAAGAATAGGTATCCGCTGCCACGAATTGACGATTTGTTCGATCAACTTCAAGGAGCATCGCATTTCTCGAAAATCGATCTTAGATCCGGCTATCATCAGTTGAGGGTACGAGAAGAAGATGTACCTAAAACGGCTTTTAGAACGCGCTATGGACATTACGAGTTTCTGGTGATGCCATTTGGTCTCACAAATGCGTCTGCCGTTTTCATGGATCTAATGAACCGAATTTGTAGGCCATACTTGGACAAATTCGTCATAGTATTCATTGATGATATTTTGATATATTCTCGTAGTAAGGATGAACACGAGAAGCATTTAAGAATAATACTGCAATTGCTTAGAGACGAGAAGTTGTATGCGAAGTTTTCTAAGTGTGAATTTTGGCTCCGCCAAGTCCAATTCCTTGGACATCTCGTAGACGAAGAAGGAATTCATGTGGACCCATCCAAGATAGAGGCGATTAAGAAGTGGGAGGCACCAAAGACGCCAACGGAAGTGCGTAGCTTCCTAGGATTGGCAGGCTATTATCGAAGATTCATCCAAGGATTCTCTAAAATTGCGGTACCTCTGACCCAATTGACCCAAAAGTCAAGAGAATTCATATGGGGTGAAGAACAAGAACGGGCGTTCCAAACGCTTAAGAACATGTTGTGTGAAGCACCCATACTAGCGTTGCCGGATGGAATGGAAGGATTTGTGGTATATTGTGATGCGTCGAATAAAGGACTTGGGTGCGTGCTTATGCAAAGAGACAAGGTCATTGCCTACGCGTCTAGACAATTGAAGCCACACGAGAAAAATTATTCGACACACGATCTGGAGTTAGGAGCCGTAGTATTCGCCTTGAAAATATGGCGACATTATCTCTATGGCACTAAATGCACAATATTCACCGACCACAAAAGTTTGCAACACATCTTTGATCAAAAGATGCTGAATATGAGGCAAAGGAGATGGATGGAGCTGCTAAATGACTATGAATGTGAAATCAAGTACCATCCGGGGAAGGCAAACGTCGTTGCCGATGCACTTAGTAGGAAGGTGAATACCAAGGTGCAAAGGGCAAGAATCAGCCACTTACAAGTAAGAATGTCTCTAAGAGATCGTTTCTTAGAAGACCAAGCAAAGGCCTTTGAAGGGAAGAACATTAAGGACGAAGCATTGTGTGGTATGGAAATGAGGTTTGACAAGGATGATGAAGGCATCTTATACTTCAAGGGAAGAGCTTGGGTACCAAAAGTGAATGGTTTAAGGGATATACTCATGAATGAGGCTCACAATATGAAATATTCAATTCATCCGGGCGCGGATAAGATGTATCAAGGCCTAAGAAGGGATTTTTGGTGGCCTGGAATGAAAGGAGACGTAGCCCGATATGTGAGCCGATGCATGACTTGTGCGATGGTCAAAGCTGAGCACCAAAAGCCGTCTGGTCTATTAAAGCAGCCAGAGATTCCCGAATGGAAGTGGGAGCAAATAGCAATGGACCTAGTGACAAAGTTGCCTCGAACAAAGAAAGGTCATGATGCTATATGGGTGATAGTTGATCGTCTTACGAAATCAGCCCATTTCATTCCCATCAAAGAAGATTGGAACACCGAGCGTTTAGCTCGCTTGTACGTTGAGAAAATTGTAACACTACATGGTGTACCTTTGTCCATAATATCCGATCGGGATGGTAGATTTACCTCACGCTTTTGGGGTCACGTGCAAGAGGCAATGGGCACAACACTAGCATTAAGCACGGCTTACCACCCCCAAACGGATGGACAAAGTGAGCGCACAATACAAACGTTGGAGGACATGTTAAGAGCCTGTGCATTAGAATTTAGTGGAAGCTGGGATGAGCACTTGCCTTATGCTGAATTTACATACAATAATAGCTATCACTCTAGCATACAATGTGCACCGTTTGAAGCGTTATATGGACGCAAGTGTAGGTCTCCAATGTGTTGGATAGAGACGGGCGAAAGAAGTCTAGCTACCGTCGATTTTGTCCAAGAAACAACGGACAAAGTAGCTATCGTTAAAGAAAAGCTTAAAGCCGCCAGAGATCGGCAAAAGAGTTATGCGGATCAAAGAAGGAAGCCCCTAGAATTTGAGGTTGGCGACAAAGTGCTCCTAAAGGTGTCACCATGGAAAGGAACAGTGAGATTTGGTAAGAGAGGAAAGTTAAGTCCTCGATACATTGGGCCATTTGAAATTGTGGCTAAAATAGGCCCCGTGGCCTATAAGTTGAAATTACCTCAAGAATTGGGAGATGTTCACGACACTTTCCATGTGTCCAATTTAAAGAAATGCGTGGCGGATGATTCAAAAGTAGTCCCACTCGAGGAACTACGAGTGGAAGATAAGCTCCAATTTCGCGAGGAGCCAATAGAAGTTCTTGACCGCGATGAGAAACGCCTTAAGAGGAGCAAGATCCCTATCGTTAAAGTCAGATGGGATACAAAGCGCGGACCCGAATTTACATGGGAGCACGAGGACTTCATACGTGAGAAATATCCGCACTTACTCCCTAAGCAAACTCAAATTCCGGGACGGAATTCTTCTAAGGGGGTAAGGATGTAACAACCGTACTTTTAATATTATATATGTGCTAGTTAGGTTGTTTACGTTCCCGCAAGCCCTAGTTATACTTGAAGCTAGTAGGTAATGCCCCAAATTAGTAATCTAAAGCTAATGATATGTAAAAGAATTCCCTAATGAAAATACCTCGGAACAAATATTCTAGGAAGTGATCAATCGATACGATAATAATAACTTAAGACTCGCAAATTGAGATACCAACCAAAATTCCTATGGAATGCCCAACAAATCAAAAATATAACCAAATCAAGAGGATATGATCATGATAAATAAAATTTTCAACTAAAAATATAATTGGAAATGTTAGGTACGTAAAAGCGTCGAAAACTTAATAAGTAAGCATATAAGCTTAAAAATTAATACAAATTTACAACCAATGACCTATGAAACCAACTAAAAATACAAAAATATATCCACACACATAGATATACATGACTTATACACACATATACATATTCCTAACTAAAACAACTAATTACTTATATTTTACTAACAAAACACTTACAAATTAAATCCACACTTAACATATACCCACACTTATACTTATACAACAAAATTATATAAAAAAAAAAAAAGGTAAAACCCTCCATTTCC
Source organism: Erigeron canadensis (assembly GCF_010389155.1). Taxonomy (NCBI): domain Eukaryota; kingdom Viridiplantae; phylum Streptophyta; class Magnoliopsida; order Asterales; family Asteraceae; genus Erigeron; species Erigeron canadensis. Next base: position 200,262 of record NC_057767.1, read on the forward strand.
CCCTTTAGGCCGGCCCCCTCTACACACACATACATCCATCCATTTCAAATTTTGCATGCCTTAAGTCTTGGAACTCACCACTCCAACACACACTACACTCCCATTTCACACACACTAATCAATTCTCTCTCAAAAAAAAAAACTCTTCTCTCCCTTTTCTCTCTCTTTTTGGCAGCCCACAAACAAGAACAACACCAACAAAAATCAACCTTAATACTTGATAATAATAAGGGTTTAAGTTAGGCTAAGCAAGGGTTTGATTAGGCTAAGGTTTAAGGGTTGTTTTGAGGTTGAAACAAGGGTTATTGGAGACTTTTTGGGTCACAAAAATCTGCATATTTTCATCATCAAGAAGTGTTCTTCAAGGGTATATATCTTCATCTCTTTATTAGATTAATCTTATTCTTGTTTATATTAAAAAGGTTTTATTAAAAGATTGTGTTTTCTTTATGTTTTCTTTTGAATATACACTTGATGAGGGCAAAGTTGATAGGATCTTTCTTTCCATGCTCATGCATGTTGAATCCATGAAGAAAGATCCAAGGATTCAACTAGTTTAAGACCCAAAAGTGTGAATATAAGTTTAATAGTCTTTGATGTGATTTTCTTTTGAAAGATGGCTATATTCATGCATATTATGAAAGTGATATTTCTGGAAATATTTATAAAAATATAGATTTCATTGATAAAGTGTTGGATCTATAAAAGCTAGCATCAAAAAGGTGGATATATGTTGATAGATTGTAAAGTAACTTTTTATATAAAAAGATGAACATGATGTATAAATATTTGTATATATATTTCTGGAATATTGCATGAAAAATATATTTTTATGTTGATGGATTTTTGATAGTTAAAGCTTTATGTTAAAAAGTATTGATTTAAGTGCATATATGCTAGATTTAAGAAGGTTGGATTATTGTTTGGATTATGAGATGAAGCTAGGCTTGTCATAAGTGAAAAATGTGTTAAAATCAAAGTTAATATTCTGGAAAAGTTATGGTAATAACAAAAATATGACTATGGAACCAAACAAGGCAAAATAGGCTTGAAATCGAAAACCGAAAACTTGTTAAAATGCATTTTGAGCACACACATGCACCATAACTATATGACCATGAAAATGTGATGAACATACTGGAAATATGACATATTAAAAGTATAAAACTCAAGTTATTTGATGCATGGCAAGAATAAGCTCAAAAATAGTCTTTTCGGGTCAAATAATCACCAACCGAAAGCACAAAATTACACATAGCACACCACCACCACAATCACGACTTAGTCCATCAAAATATGAGGGACATTCTGGACAAAATGAAACAAGAACAAAAATCCCTTTTGAAGCATTTGAATTGGTTGAGAAATGAGGCAAAAATCACTATTTCGGTAAACGATTTTATGTTTAAAAGTCCTCAAATTATAAGAACACAAGAGAGATTGAATGGTTACAAATTTTATCTGATAAAAGTTGCCTAAAAAGGGCCTGGGATTTTAGACAAAAGCTCTTGTGATGATTTCTAAGTGTTTTTATAATTTAATGAATTTAAAAGGGATTTTAAGGAATAAATAAATCAATAATAAATTATATAAATAATGAACTTGGACAAAATCACATAAATAGGGTTAAAATAACTTAAACCTACTGGAGAAAATTAATTTCAAGGAAAGAACCAAGTTCTACATAATTTAAGAATAACTAACTAAGTTAAAAATCACTAATTAATCACTATTATTAAATAAATAAATGAATAAATAATATTACAAGTTTAAAAGCATAATACTCAGTAGATAATCAAAATATAATTATCTATGAATTTTAAAGGTAATTTAAGAACCTAAGAATAATTATAAGGAATTATTTAATTAATTAATGAATAAATGGAATGAATAATTAATTAAATAATAATAAATCAAGGAAATTAATATAAATCAGAAAATATATTTTAAAATCCAAAATACTACTGTACCAATATCAAATAATAGTACAAAACAAAGTGTGCAAAAGAAATCTCGCGAATCAAAGCCGAATTACCAAAATTCCAACAAACGCGCAAAAACGCTTAACGCAAAAACTACTCTTACCATCAATCCCAATTTAACCAAACATCTTGAGCATCATAATACACTTTGATTCCATAATTAAGTAACAACCAAAGATAGGCAAGCCTACTAGCATAAGTCTCATGATCTAGTTCACTAGTTCATGTAATACGCACTTACGTTGTGTATATTTGAATACCATGGTTTAGGCTTGCTTGGGGAACGACATCGCTAGGCACACATCTCGTATTTGATCAGCCCCCTTTACTCTCAAATCAAGTGAGTCATAGCCCCTTTCAAACTCTTTTATGTGTTTTACTTTCGGGGTGAAAAGCATGATAAATGAAACTGTTTTATATATATGGAATATTTCTTGAAAGAGAGTTTGTTATATGAAATGATTCTTGATATATGAGTATGAAATGTTAATAAAGAATTTATGTGATGAGCTTGAGTTCTGTCAAACCGCGTCGTTCGGTACACTACTATTTACTCCGAAAGGGGAGGCCTGTAGTTAGTTAGTTGCGCAACTAGGTTTCGTCCGCCCACCCAAAGCGTACCGTTGGAAGGTTGGTTGCCTTCGTGACAACCTCCACTTCTAGTCTGGCCCCCGGGTGTTCTAACTACCTTAAGATAATCGGGCGTCTCCATGGCACGACCCATTATCATTATTGTTATTATTATTACGGCACTTGATTGACAGCTTGTGCTATGAATTGAATTATTGGATTGTAATCGGACTTGAATAAAATGGTAGTAGTAGTGGCTCAAGTACTTACTCATCTAAGATAATGGAATTAGACCTTGTGGTCATATGACAAGAATTTATTTACATGGGTTAAAATTGAGTTGAACGAACGATTATCAAAGGATGAATTGGAAATATTCATTAAATTGGTGATTCCTAATTTATGTTGTAATGATGTGTATATATGCTTATTGTATTAGTTAAAAACCTATGAACTCACTCAACTCTCGTAGTTGACACTTTTTCTTCATGCTTTTCAGGTTTAGAGCAGTAGGTTTGCCTATGGACCGCTTTTGGACCATGTGTTTGCATGGCGAACGAAGACTTGTAATGCAAACAAGTTTATCTTTTATTCGGATTTGGACTTATGTTATGATTTTAAACACTTTACTTTGAACCATGTAATCGTGTAATTTGGAATGGTTTAAGACTTTATTTAAGATGTTTTCCAATTAACCTTTTGTACCATGTCGTTCTGTGACATCTCGTGTTTCCGCCGTAGTCGGGGTGTTACAGGTATTTGGTATGCATACATGCTACTACATGTTTATATTTACACTATTGTCCAAACCTCATATATCATGCACAACAAATTCATTTATATTCCTTTAAACCTACGAACTCACCAACATTATGTTGACATTTTCGAGTATCCATTTTCAGGTAATAACAATGCTTAAGGAGACTGAGTATAAGGACTTTAGGAAGACTAATAAAGAGATCCTTCATGGACTCCTAGTTGCATTTGAACATTGAATTCTATTTGCTACATCATTTGCTATTTGTTGGGCGTGTTGCCTAGTCTTATCCCGCTTTTGGGAATTACTATATTGATTTCATTTAGTATAACTCTATTATAAATTTCATGTGCTACGTTATGTCTTTTCGTCATATCCTACGATTCCGCCTAAGGTGGGGTGTGACATTTCTTTATTACAATATTACCTATAATTTGATATTTGACATTGGTAAATATAGAATTTAATATTTAACTTTACAATATCATTCTACAAAGATATAACACATATCTTATTGGCCATCCTTGGTATCAAAATACTTATTTAATAATGAATTATCATATTTCAATATGACTTATCTATAACTACTCATTTCTTATGTCATAAGTTATTCTAAGACGTGTTCACATTGCACATGTTTAGAAGCATTAATGAAGTTAATATTTCAATCTTAATCATAAAATTGTAAATTTCATACTTCATTGATGACTATTAAATATATTATTCTTTATTTATTGAGAATTTCCGTTCATATAACTTTTCTAAACATGTGTCTTGTGAACACATGCTAAAATAATAAACCATGAGTTATTATGGAAATCTAATATATTTATCTCGCGTATTACGCGGGAAAATAATCTAGTTTGTTGTAGTAAATGGATGGATAAAGATAATAATTATGATGAAGATTATTGAAAATGTTCTAAGAAAATACACAAATCCAAGTTAAGCAAAAAATACCAATCATAAATATTTACCAATTGCGGATGGTAATTGCAAAATAATATAAACCCATTGCGGTTGAAATAAACATGTTGAATTCCGTTGGGCCGCAACGCCATCAACATCGGTAGATTGAAATCGGGTGGATTGAAAATTTTGAAGTCGATTGGATTGAATTAAAATGACTTCTCCTCACCCCCTTTCTCTTCCAACGAACGGTGTATTAAAATTCGTTGGACAACCATGGTGGATTGAAGCGGGGACGTGAAAAATTTTGGAGGGTTGAAAGAGGAGGGGGGCGACGAATGAGTAAAGGTTTCAAGGTGTGTACTTGTGTCAGATTGTTTTGTAAGGGTAATTTAGTCTTAATATCAAGTTCTTATTACTTAAATCCAGTTCCTTTATAAAGGAGTATAGACTAGCACGGTACCCGCATAATGCAGTGGTGGTCGTGGCAACGACGGTGTGGTGGTGTAGATTATTGATGTAAAAGTAATTGATTTAAAAGATAAAGAATAGTGGTGTAATTTAATCATTAATGATATTTTAGATTGTTTTCCACTGTAACATTTAAAGAGAGTTGTTTTTTTACTAGATAGTATAAAAGTATAAATTACGTGTATATGGGAATTAAGATTAAAAAAGTGTTGAATTTTTTAAAATAGAATAATTCAATATGTTTTATAAGGGTTATATATAGATAGAGAGGTATTTTATTAAATTAAGAGTGCTACTTGAAACTATAAACAAACATTTTATTAAAAAAAGTATAACCATTTTTACATGATCATGGTTAGAAATAATTGTTCCCTGACTAGATGACTAGTGGCCCAGTCAGCAAATCGGCATTTGTCCAATTGTACGGAAATCTTTACAAGAAAACCCTTTTTCACAATTGATCCCAGATTTACAATATTTTAGGGAAATAAATAAAACAAAAATAAACCACCACTGTCTTTGTCTCTCTCCCTCTCATTGCATTTTCCGGTCGGCGCGTGCACTCACTTTTGTTCATCAACCCCCCCCCCCCCCTTCTTTTTCAGGTATCTACTACATTTCTTATGTTATCTTCATGTTTTTATTTTTATTTTTTTGTATACAGTGTATTGTCGTTTTGATAGTTTCAGTTTGATAGCTTCAGTATTTGTTTGTAAGCTGTAAATATTTTGATAATAATCGATACAATTCACCTTTTTAATCAAATATATATATGTATGTATGTATGTGACTTTGTGTTATGAAAATGTTTTGTATATATGCGAGCAAAACGACGCCCGATTGTCGTTTTTTCAAATATAACTATGTGTTTTCTGGATAATTTATCTTTGTTTTTTTTTTAAAATCCAATAGAACAGTATATTTTGGATTATTGTGATATATGTGATTATATGTCATTTTATTGATGTGATTACTAATTATTGTAGAAACTTTCAAAAAAATAGTTGTTAAACTGTACGAATATTGTCGTCTATTTGTTGTTTTTAGACGGAAATGATTGGCTTGGAATATATATTTATAACGATGCATTTGATTTTATCTAACAGAAAATAAGAGATTGATCTATTATGGAACAAGAGGATGAATATAAAGATTGCATACCCATCAACATGTACCTGGGTGAAAGGCGAAAAGACTTCAGTGTAGACATCGCTAAGTTTCATCGTATAACAAGGACAAGACTTCAAAATGACAGAACAAAAACTCTGAGTAAAGATGAGGTTGAACTGTATGACGTCCGTGTTGATGGAGATGACCGTTATAAAAACTTTGTTATACAATATTATATGAGGCGAGATAATCTTTTTTCAGTAGTGGTCGCAACAAGTAACGACGACGGAGCTACCTTTACAGCTCCTTTTGAAATGCATGAGAAAGAAGGTACTCCGGACCATATGAAATTGGTTATAAAGGGGTCCGAACACATACATTTCGGGTTTGGGTATGATAAAGACAATTGGGGTGCATACAACGGGTTATGCTATGAGAAAATACTAGAAGCGTATGACTATGTGATGAAAACTTTAGGTAATTCAGAACTCGATCCACATGAGCTTAAGAAACTCGAATTTAGTTGTCACATGATAATTCAAGTATTCAGTGAATCAGCCCGGAACTTATTTGTGGCCAAAGTTTATAACAGAGTTTTAAACGAGTCATTTGTGATTGAGAATATGTTTGGGCTGTTGGTTGCTCCCTACTCTGGGAGTGGGGTTCACATACAAAACAAGCAAGAAAATTGGAAGTTGTACTCCATTTAGTGAAGAACTGACAGATCTATTCAATCGGGGTAACCTCGAGCTTTTCACTAATGAAGATGAGTTAAATAAGTTGAATTTATCAGCTGAAGAGAGGAAATACGCTTACAGAATGGCATGCAATGGATGCTTACCATGAAAAGTCAACAACCTTGTGATTTGAAACTGGAGATTATGTCTTTAAATACCATACTAAAGAACTCAAGTGAAGGGGCAAAGTTAGAAAGCTTGGAGTTAGTTGTTGAGAAATTAGTTAGTGTTACAATATAGTGACTATCATTAAATCTATTAAATCTTATCTATATAATCAGTTATTTAGTTTTACCTATTATTATCTATATATTCTAAAGTTGTAAGATTGAAATCAATGCTAAGGGTTTAGAATTGTTAGAGCTTTTATGATTTACTTAGAAGCTATTATTTTACTGCTTTATTAGGATTAAGTGGAATGTGCTGCAGTTAATTGAGTTGTTATTATGTGTATATGTATTGATTGATGTATATAGAATTTAATTCGTGAATATATATATATATATATTTATGATGAATCAACAATTGATTGGAGATCGGTTTCGAGTGGGGTGTTTGGATTGTATCAGATGCCGGATTTTGTTTGTATACATTTGTTGTCGATATCTAGAGGAAAGATAACTACGGCCACTTTTAATGATCTTGGGAATTGGTTGATGTTTGGGTGTGCGAAACTTGGGCAGTTGCTTGTTTGGGAGTGGAAGTCGGAAAGTTATATTGAAGCAACAGGGTCATTATTTTGATGTTAATACCATTGTGTATTCGCCAGATTCCCAACTCTTGGCTACTGGTGCTGATGATAATAGAATTAAGGTTCGTTACTTTTTGAGATACACTGTCTACTCTTGATTAGAAGAGGGTGTTTATATCATTCTCTAGGGTTAATAGTTATATATACATTTCTGGTTATTTTTCATGTTGTCACACTTCATTGTTCAGGATTGCTTTTTTTAGTAGAGATCATATGATTATTGTGTATGCAAAATTGAAGTAATCAGAAGAAAGTAATATGCAAACAAGTTACAAAAAGTGATTTCTCTGTGTTACCCTAGAGAGAAAATGCAGTATTGAAAAAGAAGGTTGAGATATGATTATTCAAAAAGCTGTTTTGCGAATTGCAAAATCTTATTTGAAAGAGCAATCCTTAACACCCTTGAACATATGACTTGAAAATTTTGTAATTTGTTTGCTTGTTATAGGTATGGACTGTATCTTCGGGATTCTGTTTTGTGACATTCTCTGAGCATACAAATGCAGTTACTGCACTGCATTTTATGGCTAGCAACCACTGTTTACTAAGTGCATCCCTAGATGGAACTGTTCGTGCATGGGATCTGTTTCGTTATCGTAATTTTAGAACTTTCACCACCCCTTCTTCTAGACAGTTTGTTTCCTTAGCAGCGGATCAAAGTGGGGAAGTGATTTGTGCTGGAACGCTCGATTCATTTGAGGTATCAATCCCTAAATGTGATTTTTGACTATCCTTCTTTTGTGAGCTGTTTTGACTCAGCATTTTCTGTTCTCTTTAGATCTTTGTCTGGTCTATGAAGACTGGTCGATTGTTGGATGTTCTTAGTGGCATGAAGGTCCAGTTCATGGATTGATGTTCTCTCTACAACTGTAAGTTGTGGATCTTTACATGTTGTAAATATTTATGTGCTTGGATTTGCATTCGGGATTGTTCATATGATTAACACGACTTGAAGTTGTGGTAATAGTTGCTTTTCTTTTAATAAACATGTTCGGTTTTAATTATTTGTTATGTAACAGCATGATTAGTTGGGATAGAAGTTTTATACCAACTGCAGCAAAACTCTTTGTTTTTAGAGCAGCAAACTATCCAACTATCCTACTCCTAATTCCTAAGCTACACGATTGTCTTGTTATCCCAGGACTTCTGAAAAACCTCCCAATAATCCACCCTTACAAATATAGGAAGTGGGCCTAGAATCTGGGTGGAATTCCCCAAGGTCAAGGGCCTTGCCGATGGGCCACCAACCCCATTGGCAGCAAAACTTTATTTTTAAGGGTAAAATCAAGTATTATCCTCTTTTGAACATAATCGTGCTAATTCTATTTACTTTTGCTAACCATTCACTTCCTTCCATGTAAATACATTCTATTAGCTAATTTTATAAACTGTTCCATTTTTTCAAAAAAGTCCATTTCCATTATCATTTCAAATAATAATTCATTTCTTTACTTGCTTACTTTTTCTTTTCTCCTATTACAGGCAATTCTTGCTTCATCTTCATGGGACAAAACTGTTTGGTTGTGGGATGTGTTTGATGGAAAAGGTTCTGTAGAAGCATTTCCTCACACTCATGATGTTCTTAAAGTCGTTTATCGTCCAGATGGTAAGCAATTGGCTAGCACCACATTGGATGGTCAAATTCATTTCTGGGATCCAATTGGTGGCATGCTAATGTACACCATTGAGGGGCGTCGAGACATTTCCGGAGGACGCTTGATGACTAATCGTAGAACAGCAGCACTCTTCATCTGGCAAATTCTTTACAACTTTGGCTTATTCTGCTGATGGCAATTACATATTAGCTGGAGGAAGTAGTAGATACATCTGTATGTATGATGTTGCTGATCAGGTTAGTTTCTTCTTTCCTTTCCTTTTTCCTGAATTTTTGACTGATTCTGTTTGTGAAGCTATCACTTTTCTCTTAGATATTCAGAGTTGAGAATTTTGACCTGATTTCTTTTGAATTCGTTGATTGAGTTATATTCTATCACCAGCGGGGCCAAAACATAATCTTCTTAATGGAAATGGGTCAAATGAGTGGAATTTTGCTAATGGACATATCTTAATCTCTGAGAGGCTGAGACCTTATCTATTCAACATAAAGAACTACTCGTAACTTTATTATTCTAACAATAAAGTTCCGTTATCTTTTTACCAATAATCATTCATAAAATCAGATTTTATGTTTTTAGACCAAAAGAGGTAGGTGTAATCCTGTCCAACTTGTAAAGAAATATTTGACCTGTCTGTCACCTGACTCGTTACTTGATCGTCCTTTTGACCACCTCTGTGTTTGTCATATATCAAGGAACGAAATCTATCAATAAGTAGCAATCAATTTTAGATTAGATATTTATGCTACGAATATACTGGATATGAGGGGTGTCATCTTGTATTCTGTTGACTCGGAGGTGGACTAGTAAATATGTAGAGGTGGCAAAATAGATGGTTTGGTAGTTAGGTCTAAAGGTTGTTTTGGTACTGGCCAAAATATTGTTGGTGGGGTTGGGTCGACCTTAGGATGTAAATATGTAGTAAAAACAATTAGTGTATTGCTGATGATCAGAAGGCTTATGCATAAAAGAATACACCTTGGATGATTTTCGACTAGTTTGGCCATTTTTGTTTAGTTCTATTTTACGGGTTTGACCTTTTAGATGGGGCTTAATGACGTGCCTACTAGTATGCCAAAATAAGCTTATTGTTTAATACTTAGCAAATCCCTTGGATGATTTTCGACTAGTTTGGCCATTTTTGTTTTAGTTCTATTTTTCAGATTTACGGGTTTGACCTTGTATATGGGGCTGAATTGACATGCTACTAGTATGCCAAGAAAGCTTTAGTTTATACATAGCAAATCATATCTTTTATTTTTGATTTCATTTCTGTGATTGTTCATACAAATTGGTCAAATTCCGCCATTTCTTCATCGTTATTCAGATAGTAGACTATTTAAAATGTCATTTCTGTTGAATCTGCAGGTATTGCTGCGCAGATTTCAGATAACCCTCAATATGTCTTTGGATGGAGTTCTAGATGTTTTGAATTCCAAGAATGACTGATGCCGGTCCTTTGAATTTAATTGATGATTGTGATAGTGATATAGATGATGGATTGATAAACAAACACGAGTCAAGTCAAGTTATGATCTGCCAGGAGCGGTGGCTAACCGGGAAGGCCTATAGTTAGAACAAGTGCATAAGAATTGCACCTACGGCGAAGTTGGTCAGCTGCAACAACAGAAGGGGTTTTGGTTTACTCAATGGATGATAATTTATATTTGATCCCACAGATCTTGACATAGATGTTACGCCAGAGGTAAGAAAATTTGATTAATGTATCAGTTTATGAGTAAACGTTGCATTTTACACTGATTTGTTTAAACTAAACAGATTCTGGTTCCTAGTTACCTAGTTACCTTTCTAACACATTCATTCCTGTTCTACATTAGTCTCTTATCAAGAAGAATAGCCATTCTGATAGCTTTCTATTCTTTTAATTTTTGAAACAATGATAATTGTGTATTATTCAAACAACTGAACATCTGATCTTTCCAACTTCAGACAGAGACATGCAAAAACTACTTTCGACAGCCTATATATTGCAACTGATTATGTGGCCTGGCTGTTTAGTTTATGCCACTTTCAATCATACAAAGCCCTACAAAAAATAGTTTATTTGATGGTGATGGACTCCACTAATGATAATTTCACCTTTTTTGACGCACAGGCAGTTGATGCAGCGCTTGGTGAAGATCAACCAAGCAGAGCTTTAATCTAAGTTTACGCTTAAATGATGACGGTTTAATCAAAAGTGTATCATTGCTGTTCCCCTGTAGACATAAAGCCTGTAGTTGCGTCAGTCCCTTTCAAATATCTAATAGATTGATTCAGGCTTTTGCTGAGATTTTGAAAATGCCCCCGTTTGGAATTTATTTTCGATGGTGCAGGTATCATATGCATACTCCATACTAGAGAGGTTGTAAATTAATTGTGCCTAGGGATCGCAAATAAACCCGTACCCCTATGGGGAAATCCAAAACCCGATGTTTTGGGCCGAGTTCGGGCCGGGTATACGGGTGGTTAGGACCGGTATGGGGATGATATTAATTTTTTTGCGGGTCCGGGACGGGGACGGTTTTAGATGAAAACTCATATACCTGGCCCGTATACCCGAAACCGTCCGAACCGTTTACCGACCCCTTATATTACATTACATAATAAATATGATATATGTGTACGATTTGAAGTGTGTCTATTTGTTTTTTTTTCAAAAAAGAAGAATAGAAAATAAAAGGAAGACTTAATAAAAAGTGAGGGTTCATTTACTTATTTCTAATGTACTGTTGTTTATTCCTAAAACGGTTGATGTGCTCGATTCTAAATACAAACAATAAAATGTCCACCAAAATGAATGACAAAGAGTTGTAAGGGCCTGCTGGCCTGTGAGTCGCACACTCGCCGGATACACAACAGAAGAGATAGGATATAAAATAATAAAAATAATAACGGATCCCTGTTATACCGCGGGAAACCCGTTACCCGACAGTTAATTACTAAAGACGGGGGGGCGTTAAGTCTGGTCCAGGATTACTAAAACCGACCCATACCCGGCTCGTTGTAATCCAGAGGGGGGTGTGCAATGGGTCAAGATGGGTTGACCTGAATCATTTGTTGCTCTTTCTTTGAAAATATTTCAGTTAAGTTTTATTAAATATCATTACAGAAAATCTTTAGTAATAAACTACATATTCGAATCTAGTGATTAACGATCTACTTTGGGCAAATATAATCCCTTCTGTTTTCAGCTTCTGGTTTTTATATACCAACTAAATCAGATATAAAATGTTAACCGGTGTGTTGGGTAATAGGTCAGAATTAATACTTTTTGGTATGGGTCATAATGAACCGAGTTTAGGTGCATTGAAAAGCACTTGTTATCGGATGAATAAAATTATCTTTGGAGACTATCAACTTGTTCTATACTCCTATTAGCTATTATTTCTGTGACCAGTAAGAAGAAGAAAACACAACTTAAATTGACAAGTGAATGAGTTGAAAAAACAGTTTATTACATTACTATACTCTCTAGTTGGTTTCAGATTCGTTTGATATAAACTACAAAATATGTAATCACTTTGCTTTACAGGAGCGTGTCCAAATGCCATGGTCACTCGATTCAGCAAAAGCGCGGAATCTGCTCTTCTCTCAAATCATTGCAGAAGGCAATTACAAGGTACATCAAGATTTAGGTGACACATGTTCTTCGAATGAGTATATGCTTCGATATCTATGCTCCACAAGCTCCAAGCCATGATAACGTATCTACAATGTATGTTATAGTATTTGCAGGAAGCTTGCAAAGAGTTGGCTCATTACGTTTGAGATGTCAATTTGTTAGAAATGTGTGTAGGTTATAGGATATAATAGTAATTAAGGCAGGATTTTGTGGTTTTTCGTTTAAAACTACGCCATGGCCTATTTGTTACAAACATTCTTAGATCATCTCATATAAGGTTCTATGTTGTAAGCATTTTCCTATTTATCAGTTATCACAAAATTAACTCTTGCTGTGAATACATTGATTAAATTGAATGTGTTATTTAGTCTTTTAGATGTGATAGAGCTAATTATTATGTTTGAATTTTCTCTTTAATGAGAAATAATAGGGAAGCCTAAAATAAAAGTCCTAAAAAATTGACCTACGCATATATAGCTTACACCTCGCAAAATGATTTTAAGTGCAAATTCTTTTACCTGAATTCCTATATAGACCCTAATAGAAAGTCTTTAGTATTTACTGTATTTTTGAAACGGTATTATTCTATAAGGGTGTTTTGTCAAACAAGTTTTTGAAAAACAAAATTTATAAAACCAGGTCAAACCGGTATTTGAAATACGGTTTCAAATTTTGGGCTCGAAAACGGTATTTGAAATACCGGTTTCAGAAAAAGGACATTGAAACCGGTATTCAATCAATTACCGGTTTCAGACTTTGTACCATCTTTTGCAGAGCAACAGTTTAAACAGTGAGCATGCAGGCTGGGATTATGACTTGATGTGAACTACACACTGGTTTCCTATTACCGGGTTCACGTGGAAAAAGTACATCAAACCTTTATCATCAAAATTTGTTACAAATGCAATGACAGGGATATCCAATCAATTGTCTCCTAAATCTGTCAACATAATATTTCTAGAGAACTTAAGGAGGAGTAGCAGCAGGTAGAAGAGAAGCACAAACACCAAGTGGAATATTTCTACAATACGTACTTTGTATATCTGGCGATTCAAATCGAAATGACCTTGATGAACCATGGTTATGCCCTGCCCATAAATTTGTAATTACTTTATACTTTCAGCTTATTTGACTTTGCATGCTATGAAGTCACTCCATGAATGCAACTAGGTATTTAGTACTCGTATTGTTACCGAATGGGGACAAATGCAATAGGTAAGTATAATATTTTAGTATTTTACTACTATATATCTGATATTAGAGAGATACAAGTAAAATATTTAAAATACTACAAATTCAAATAAATTCCAACGAATATAAATAGTTTATCAAAATTTGTTACAAATGCCTAAAGCAATAGAATTATATATATAGT
>NC_057767.1:2401764-2477550 GCF_010389155.1 Erigeron canadensis
TTCGAATTTACCAAACTAACTATACTGCTAACTATACTTAGTTCTGTGGGCCCGTCGCTGGAAAGTCTTAGTGTTTTTACAAAAAAGTCTTGTATATCGTAGTAGATCATGATGGTGGTGTGTAACTTACGAAAATCAATGGTCCTTTTTTGGACTTTTTTTAGTTGGTTTCAAATTATCTTTCCCATATATATATATATATATATATATATATATATATATGTTTAAGAGTCCTTTTCACGCACCCATTATGCATATCTAGTTTGTATGTTTACATGAGAGAGGTCGAATCCATATTCATGTCTTGCTCTTTGACATCAGGGGAGATGACTTGAGTGAAGAATTTACTTATTCAAGGCTTCTTTCAGAGGGGGATGATAATAATGCCTATTGTGACGATGATGATGATCTGCAAATGGATGACTACGGTTCCCGCAAAGTGCATCCGGATGCTGATGCTACCGGCAGCTCTTATCTTCACAACACCTATGAGTCGAGGTGCTCCCTACAGCTTGACAACAAAGAGGAACACGATGTTATCGACGAAAATGAAGCCTCCTCGTCTTTATATGCTGCACAAGGCATTGATGTTGAACCTGTGGATTTCGAGAATAATGGAGACCTATGGCTGGCTCCTGAACCAGAAGACGAAGAAGATGAGAGAGAAGCACTATTATATGATGATGACGATGACGGTGGACAGGATAACGGGGATGCTGTGGGAGAGTGGGGGTATAGTAATTCCAGGAGTGGAGAGTTCCGCAACAGGGATAGGTCAAATGAGGAGCACAAGAAAGCTATGAAGAGTGTAGTTGATGGACACTTTAGGGCTCTAGTTTCTCAGCTATTGCAGGTTGAGAACCTAGGCGTAGGTGATGAAAACGATAAAGATAACTGGCTTGAAATAATCACATCTCTGTCATGGGAAGCTGCATCATTGCTTAAACCTGACACGAGCAAAAGTGGTGGGATGGACCCTGGAGGTTATGTGAAGATCAAATGTTTAGCTTCTGGACGTCCTTCTGACAGGTAACGTTAGACATTTGTACTCGTAACTAACACCCTGTAATGAGCACTTTTTACCTACAATGTCACCATTGTCAAGTACTATCACATAGCCAGCTTAATCGCCGCCAAACTATGGGTGAGCTTATGCATTAAGTCTATACTACTAATTTTTATTTGGTTTAGCTCTAAGTCGGTTGCATTTTTAAGTCGTTATTGACTGTCTTAGAAATTTAGTCGAACTATAACTTCTAATATACTTGTGACATTCTATGTCATTGAAGTAGGTCATGTCATTGTTGATGGTTCGTCTCATTTTCCTCTATCAGGAGATACTATGCTTGTCATACCTGTTTATTCTGTTAGTGATCTTATAGGGTTCTTAAGTAGGAGATGGTATCACTTGGAAAATAGTAGCTCGCTTAAGGACTCCTTTTTGGATATTTTTCTTTGCACCTTTCCTCCATTATATTGTTGTTTACTAGAGTTTGCTTTAGTATGTAGGTTATAGTATCAGTGGTAATGTTGTTGCCAGGGTGGTAGGAGATAGTGTTTCTCTTAAAAGAAAATAAGGGGATAGAGGACAAGTTTGGATAGTTGTTCAAATATTGACATTACATTCTTATTAGGTTTTGCAAGAAAGGGGTAACCTACACTATGTAAGTATACTGTTTCAAAATCAAATATTGGTCAAGGGGTATATTTGAGATATCGGTTATCACGGTGGGATATCGGTAATGTTAATGTTATGCAATATATATCTATATATATACATGTATGTATAATAACTAATACCTAGTGGAAATATCAAAAGTCAAGCTTAAAAGTGGACATATTTGATAGAATTGGTGTTAATACTTTCCAAAATTAGTGTTTACTAGATTTTAGACCCGTGTTCAACACTGGACACGAGGTTTACGATATTATCAATATTAGATCTTCATACTTTTAAGTCATAAAAGCTTATAATTTTGAAGAAATACGGTTCTAAGTGTTATATTTGTAGTACAATAATCATATGTTAATTTGTCACTGTAATGATTAGCCTAGACATATTGATGGAATTGTTTATCGTAGTCATTCCACAAGCCACATGCTATATATAATAATTTCTCCATTATAGAATACTTTGAAACCAGTTATACTCATAATGTGATATTATTATGAAAGATAATTAAGAATTAAAATATAAACATATTTGTGATCATGTACTTGACATTCAAGTATATGTATTTAATCATGATGCGCGTCCATAACACGCATAGGTTTATTTTCAATCACTTGTTCTATGATAATATGATAACAATTAGGATTGTTTTTATATTCTTTGATAACAATTAGAACTCTTGATTTGAGTGACAACTGTAACATTAAACATTAATATGTAAAACTAATATATAAAAAGGAGAAAATTATGTACCTTTTTTTTTATTGAGAGATAAAATTAATCTTGAATGTAATTTATATTGATTTGGATTTATGATTCAAGTAACCCTTTGTTGTAAATCGTGTTTGAGATATTTATCTAGAGTTCACATTGTATTTATATCAAATATTAGACTAAATATTAATATTTATAATTATAAAATCTAATATAATATTTGTTAATAAGTCGTTAGGTTTTAAAATAATTTTTTGTAGAAAATATTTCATATGTTAAATGTTTTTTTAATTTAATTAAATGATTGTAAATTTTAAAAAATTTTCTTAAGTGGATGGCTATAAATAAATATAAATTAAGTATTCAGGGCTAAAAAGTGTAAATTATTGATAGAAAATAAAAAAGTGTAAATTAATGAGACTTTTTCTACAAATTAATATAAATACTAATATAATAATATATTTGGATAATGATTATTAGGATTTTTAATTTTTAGTTTATCTAAATGATGACATCATCAAAAGTCAATTTGATGAAATTAAGCGATGTGATTGGTTAATAAGTCATCAGTTCAACTGTCTTATAGTATATATTAAGATTAAGATTAAGATTATGTTTTGCTCAAGCATGGACCAAAAACCAAAAAGCAAAACTATCCCACCAAAATTTGGTATTATATATTGACGGATACCTGTAATCACCGATAATATCAGGAAATAAATTTGGAATGAAATTCTGAAAGAGGGCTGAAAACTGAAATCCTACCGAAATTGACTACACAGCACCTAAATGAAACTAAATGCCATTAGAAGTTGAGATCTTCGGACTGCATTTTATATACCGAAGGTAACATATGCCTTTTGGATATTTATAACTTCGCATTGTGAAAATGTGAACTGACTAAATAAAACGTATATACGTAGATGGTGCTTCCAATGGTTATCTCTCATTTTATCCCCCTCACCCTTTCTTATATGAGGTTTTCTTGCCTTCTTTTTATCTTCTTTGAATGTTTCGTGGGTTTCAGCATGGTGGTGAAAGGAGTTGTTTGCAAGAAAAATGTTGCTCATAGACGAATGACATCAAGAATAGAGAAGCCACGATTTTTGATTCTTGGAGGGGCCCTTGAGTATCAGCGAGTTTCTAACCTTCTATCAAGTTTTGATTCTCTATTGCAACAGGTTGCAGTTTTTCTCGTCACCGTTTTTTATTCTATTAAGTTACCACTTGGTGAACCCCATTTTTTGTTTACCGTCTTTGGTAATTTACTTTTCAGGAAATGGATCATCTAAAGATGGCAGTGGCAAAGATAGATGCACACCAGCCTGATGTTCTTCTGGTAGAGAAATCAGTGTCACGTTATGCGCAAGAATACCTTCTGGCGAAAGACATATCCCTTGTTTTGAATATTAAAAGGCCACTGCTGGAGCGAATAGCTCGCTGCACTGGTGCTCAGATAGTTCCTTCGATCGATCATCTTTCATCTCAGAAATTGGGATACTGCGATACATTTCATGTTGAGAAGTTTCTAGAAGAACATGGAACTGCAGGCCAGGGTGGGAAGAAGCTGGTCAAGACATTGATGTACTTTGAAGGCTGGCCAAAGAACATGGAATACATTTTCAGATATTACTGTAAGTCATTTGCCATTCAATAAATATATAAAACAGTTGAAGTTTCTATATGCATGTAATACATTTTTTAATTTAATTTTCAGATATTACTGAGAGGTGCGAGTGGTGATGAACTGAAGAAAGTGAAGCATGTGGTTCAGTATGGTGTATTTGCAGCCTATCACCTAGCCTTGGAGACCTCTTTTCTTGCTGATGAAGGAGCTTCACTTCCAGAACTTCCCTTGAATTCTCCACTAACCGTTGCACTTCCTGAAAAGGCATTAAGTATTGAGCGGTCAATTTCAACAATACCTGGTTTTACTGTTCCCTTGAAAGACACTGAACAACGAGGAACAAACAGTCTCCCCATGTCAGACGTGTTCTCTTCTATAATGAGCCAGAAGTCACAAACGACGCTGTTGCCAGATGGATCTAATACTCATAATCATCAAAATGGACCCCTGACTTCCATTCTTGTCAGTTCTGCTGTGTTTTCAAAATCGGATGTTTCAGATGTTAATGAAGCTGAGCCTTCTTCTATTAGTGAACATCTGGAGATGGGTACATTAGAAGCAAAGGATTCCCCTGAAGCAATTACTTCTAATGGATTTGAGCACCCCAGGGTACAAGGTGATTTGCTAGAAAGTTCAAAAACTAGTGATGGAACTGAAAATCTTGACCGCTTCTTGGATGGAACGAATGGTTCGAAGGAAGATTTTCCTCCAACACCATCAGATAATCAGAGCATACTGGTATCCTTGTCATCACGATGCGTGTGGAAAGGGACTGTTTGTGAAAGGTCCCATCTCTTTCGCATTAAATACTATGGAAATTTTGATAAACCATTGGGACGATTTCTTCGAGATAATTTGTTTGATCAAGTAAGCTGAAATTGTGTATCAACTTATGTGATTCTGATAGTACAAGTTGCATTTTGAAATTACAGAAATTGTGTTTATTTGGCAGGCTTATAGATGTCCTTCATGTGAAATGCCTTCGGAGGCACAGGTACAGTGCTACACCCATAGACAAGGCACCCTCACCATATCGGTAAAGAAGCTGACTGAAGTACTCTTACCAGGAGAAAAAGATGGTAAGATCTGGATGTGGCACAGGTGCTTAAGGTGTCCACGGGTTAATGGTTTTCCTCCTGCAACCCGAAGAATTGTGATGTCAGATGCAGCTTGGGGCTTATCGTTTGGCAAGTTTTTGGAGCTTAGTTTTTCTAACCATGCTGCCGCTAGTAGGGTTGCAAACTGTGGTCATTCTCTGTATCGTGACTGTCTCCGCTTTTATGGGTATTTTTCAATCGTGCACATTAATAAATGTTACTTTCTACAGAAGTTTTAGAGTGGACGTGCATGATTTACTTTTTTATGTTATAACTACAGGTGTGGCAAAATGGTCGCCTGCTTCCGCTATGCATCAATCAGTGTTCATTCAGTTTACCTTCCTCCTGCCAAACTTGTTTTCAGGAATGGGAATCAGGAGTGGATACAAAATGAAGTGAATGAGGTTTAATTATCAGTACAAGTATCTGATTTTGATTGCATCAACTAAAATATGTTCTCTAATGATATGCATGGGCAGGTTGTTACGCGGGCTGAGCTATTATTTTCAGAAATTCTTAATGCCCTGACCCAGATGGCAGAGAAGAAACTTGGGAAGAGTTCAGTTAATAGTAGCCCGTGTATGCCACAGTCAAGACGTTATATAGCATATCTGGAAGAGATGTTACAGAAAGAGAAAGCAGAATTTGAGGTCACCTATGTTTTATTTATATTTTACTTTCGCATCATGCAAAGTGTCGGTATATGAGGTTAACCAGAAAAGACAAGCCAGAACGATATAAAACTGTGATATTTTTGCAGGAGTCACTTGAAAAGATTTTACACCAGAAGGACATGATTGATATTTTTGAGATTAACCGATTGAGAAGACAACTGCTCTTCCAATCTTACGTGTGGGACCACCGATTGGTATATGCAGCTAGTGTTATGAGTAACAGTCCTCGAGATGATCTGACTGACTTCAAATGTGAAAACATGGATAAACCAAATGAGTCACTTGTTGATTCAGATGTAGGCGAGACTGTTGCTAAAAAGCAAATTCAGTCTGAAGTGTTGGATAAAAAAACTCAACTGGTTGTAGATTCAAGTCCTAAAGAAGAAAATGAGGTTAGTTTTGAAAAATTTGATCCACTAATAGGCAATACAAGTGTCCCTAGGGCTGTTTCTGAAGGGCAGCTGTCTGTCATGGCAAGTTTGTCGGATACCTTAGACGCTGCCTGGACGGGTAATCACCTAGGATCTGAGCTAATAGATTCAGATGATAAGGGAGATCATGGTGAAGACCATACATCATCAGTTCCATCTCCTGCATCATCTACAAGAGGTTCTGAAAGCATAGAAGATTCGTCGAGTTGGTTTAGCATGCCATTTTTAAACTTCTATCGCTCTTTGAATAAAAACTTGTTACCAAGTTCTCAGAAACTGGAGACGCTCAATGATTATAGGCCAGTCTACATCCCATCCTATCGTGACTCAGAACCCCAGGGTGGAGCGCGACTTCTTCTAGCCGTGGGGATCAATGACACGGTTGTTCCAGTGTATGATGATGAGCCCACAAGTATTATATCCTATGCATTGCTCTCGCATGATTATGTTTCCCAGATGTCTGGTGAACTAAAAGACGGGGAATCAATTTTTTCGTCACAATCTGCTGACTCAGCAATGTTTCAGTCATTCACCAATTTTGACTCAGCAGTGGAACTGAGAGTCTATTATCTATGTCAGGATCTCGTGGGTCCTTTGTTTTAGACCCGTTGTCATACGCAAAGGCTTTGCATGCTAGAATTGAGTTTGCAGATGAAGGAGCTCTTAGTAAAGTCAAATACACTGTGACTTGTTACTATGCAAAACGGTTTGAAGCATTAAGAAGGATTTGTTGCCCTTGTGAATTAGATTATATAAGGTCTCTTAGTCGTTGTAACAAGTGGGGTGCCCAAGGAGGTAAGAGTAATGTTTTCTTTGCAAAAACATTAGATGATCGGTTCATAATCAAGCAGGTTACAAAGACAGAGCTGGAGTCGTTTATCAAGTTTGCTCCTGCATATTTCAAGTATCTGTCTGAGTCGATTGGTACTGGAAGCCCTACTCTGTACATTTATGCGATTTGACCAAATTCTCCCCTTCTATAAATATCATGTAATTCATCTTTGGGAATCTGGAAACATCATTTGAGGCCTTGAGGGCAAAGAGGCCTATTAGTTTAAACTAGCCTATTACCTGCACAATGTGGCAGCAAAAATAAGGAGATAGATTGGAGTGAGATTTTTTATGGTAGTATGTTTTTTGCGTGGGTTGTGTTGGTTCATGTATGGTGAATCGGGTGGAAAGTGTAAGTCACCAAAAAGTGGCGGAATGCCCTCGAAGGGGAAAAGTATAAGAGGGGTGTTTGGTTACTAGGATATGGAATGCAGGGTTAGATTACAGCTACAATCCTTAATTTTAAGGCCATTGACTTAATATTTGGGAGGGCCCATAAGATCTTCCCAGATAAAAATTAATTCAGGGAATTAAACTTGACCAAATTTCATCCTGGCATATTATTTGGACCTTTTGATGAATAATTGCGTTTACATTGGTGTGCGGCACTTTAACTTTTTGGAATTTTGTGTATAGGTGAGTAAGCAAATGAAAGGAGGGAAAGAAACCAAAATGGATGTGCTGGTTATGGAGAATCTTTTGTATGGAAGGAATTTGACACGGCTTTACGATCTTAAAGGATCTTCGAGGTCACGGTATAATCCTGATTCCAGTGGGAGTAATAAGGTTCTACTGGATCAGAACTTGATTGAAGCAATGCCAACATCTCCAATATTTGTTGGAAACAAAGCGAAACGATTGCTGGAAAGAGCTGTTTGGAATGATACTGCCTTTCTTGCTGTAAGTTTACTTCTTTGGTCAATAGTTGGTGAATTTACATAACTATTGTTGCTTGCAACATACTAACATGTCATAATTGCATAATGTATCTAGTCGATCGATGTGATGGATTATTCGTTGCTGGTTGGGGTAGATGAAGAGAATCATGAACTGGTTTTAGGGATAATCGACTTCATGAGACAGTATACATGAGACAAGCACCTGGAGACATGGGTGAAGACTTCTGGGATTCTTGGTGGCCCGAAAAACGCATCTCCAACTGTGATTTCACCAAAACAGTACAAGAAGAGATTCAGGAAAGCAATGACAACTTATTTTCTAATGGTTCCAGATCAATGGTCTCCTCCTGCTGTTGTAACAACGAAATCACAAACAGATCTTTCTGGGGACAATACTCAAGGCGATGCCGACTGACCGAAGGTTGTATATTTTGAAGATTACTTTTTGAGAGCCAAGTCCTTTTTGTTTTTGCTCTTCCAGATATAGTAGTGTCTATAAAATCATGTTTGAGCTTCAATATGTTCACAAAAAGATAAGAGTGTCATTTGTTGCAAGCAAGATAAAGATAAAATGAAAAAAAAGGCTGTTTGTTAGAAAGCCATGTGGGAGGTAGTTATTAATCAGCCTCTACCCACCCAAACCCAAGAAAGTTTTGTACATCCAAGTGTTTGTTCGTTCTTTGTTGTATGGTTGGTTCAAATATGTATGTATATTCATATTGATAGTCGTTTTGTTACCTGTTGCTGTTATTATTAGTATGCTATATATCTTTGAATGGTAAATATCAATTATTATTGCACATGGATCATTAGAAAGTTCAAGTTGTAAGTAGTAATAAAGACTGCATAAAAAAGTTTAGTTGGTGTCGAGTATCAACTTGGTAGTCGATTGGTGTGAAACAAAAGTTTAGTTGGTGTCGACTATTAATTTGGTAGTTTTGGAATGAAATAAAAGTTTAGTTGGATATAAAATACTACTTATCATAAGAGAGGATACATGCTACCCTCAATTATTACATTACATTACAACGATAAAAAAAAACAAGAATTTCATAACTGCGTGAGACGATATTCACTTGTAACAAAAAATGTAAAGAAGTTAATCGTATTACTTTATTGTACAAGTTAATATGAGAGAAAGAAGTAGTGGTAGGATAGAGAAACAAGTAGTGGTAGGATAGGAGCAGCCTGCATCATCATTTTGAAGATTTCTTTTAAGATAAGTTTGGTATCTAGTTTATATTATCTTAATCAAGTCTTTTGTTAGAGAGCTTTCTTACCCTTAATATTTTATAGGAGAAAAACCTTAATTAAACTGTCTAAAGTCACAACATTTAATTGAAATAAAACTCTATCCTTTCAACAAAACTCGAACCTATGTCTTACATCATTGAAAGACTTGTATGAAATTTATTGTACCATTGAGCTATTTGGCCGTTACTAGCATCACTTTGAAGATAATATATATATATATATATATATATAGAGGAAAGTTATTTTTAATACAAGGATTTGAAAAAGTAAAAAAAATACAAGGTATTTCCTCATTCTTCTTCCTTGTTCCTTCCATCTCTGACCACCACCAGCACCACCACCATGATCAAATCCAACCACCGCCATGATCCTCCGGCGACGGCGACCATCTCCGGCGAGACTTACATATGTGTAAGTAACTTACACATGTGTAAGTACAACTTTATTTTAGCATTTTAGGGTTTAAAATTTCTAGGCTTTTTCCTTCGCGAGAGAACCACCACCCGCTACCATCATCTCCGACCACCCAACCACGGAACCGGCGCCGGCATCAAGGGCTTCGCCCGTACCGTAGCAAACCGTCACCATCTCTTGGATCGCCGCCCATCAAATCCATACGATTCCCATATGCGTCCCTTGACGGTCAGCTTAGAACGGATGAGGGCCTCTGGCCCGTACCGTATCTACCCGAAAATGAACTTGATTCTCACCGGAAAGTTAACTTACACATGTGTAAGTTGTACTTACACATGTGTAAGTCTCGCCGGAGATGGTTGCCATCGCCAGAAGATCATGGTGGTGGTCGGAGACGATGGTGGTGGTGGTGGTGGTCGGAGATGGAAGGAACAAACATGTATAAGTTAACTTACACATGTACTTTTTGTACCTTTTTAAATACTTGTACTATAAATAACTCACCTCTATATATATATGTATATATATATATGTCTTGAAAAATATAATAAAGTTTGTTTCATTTTAATGTATTTAATTTCAAAGATTTTACAAGTGAATTTTAATACCGCCTCGTTTATCGATTTAAAAGTCATATTTTGACGTATTAAGTCTTTCTTTCACAACTTAGACCGTAAATAATTTTGTTTGTGAAACACCTCTAAAACCTTATCTATTCATATATTTTACATCAAGTATTATATAACACAAACAAAAGTATTCACGTTCAAAGTTAAACATATAAAAAAAACCCCAAAATGTCAAACTAGGATATTTATATTGGGACGGAAGAGTAGTATAATTGGTAGTATATCTTAATTCACTAACATAACAAAAAAGAAATCATTTATTAAACTTTATTCAAATACTTTTAAGAGAAAAATGTGATTTTATCAACTAAAATTATAATAATTTGACTTTAATAGGGAGCACTCGTACTACTTAAAGAAAGAAAATCTAACTCGTTAAAACGGTTTATTGTGAGACGATACGTAAACAGTTGTATATACTCTTGAAATCAACTATAAAAATAAAACACAAAAAACCAACTAAACACTATAACCCTACTATAACCCTCCAGTTTTAAATCCATAAGAAACTAAAAAGAAAAAGTTTAAAATGAATAATATATTACAATGATGTCCTTGCAAACTATGTTTAATAATATATTACAATGAGGGCAGATTTGTCATTTTGCAAAGGTAATGGACATTTCTTTTAGAATCATGTCATTTTGGCAAGAATGTTTGGTATTAAAAAAGAGGTAGTCTTTCCCATCAACTCTTTTCTTTTCTTATGAGAAAAAAATTCAAGAATACAATTTTTCATTTTTTCTCTTCTATTCTTTGCCTTTCTCTCTAAATAAAAACTCAAGAATGGAGTGTAAAAGATATAATACACTTACCCCATTTTTTATTTCATATACTGCAATTAGTGTACATCTGATGATGGGTCAAGGACTGTTGGAAACGGTATCTCTATTAGATTTTGCATTGGTTTATGAGCAGGAAATAACCTCCGGAGTACAACGTTCCGTGACCTTTTCAAGATGTAGAAGGATAAAGGCAGCTATATCTAAAATGCTGCACAAGAAATGATAATAATATCTCAATGGGAGCGTAGTTGGTCAAGTCCCCCATCCACGCCTGTAGAACTACACCAACTCCAAGAGCTATTGCCAAGCATCCAATATCTTAACTTTACATATACAAGTGACTCATGGGCTTAGGCTTGAGATCAAGGTTATTTACTGTGATGTCCATGAAACAAAAGTTGAGTGATGCCAAGTATGGCTTGAAGCATTGAAGCTTCCCATGGAATAGACTGTGCCCCTTGAAGACTAACATACTTGGATAGAGACTCGAGATGGATCTTCTACCCACCAGAGATTTACTTATCCGCAGGAACATTCCAATACCATCCACGATCAACCGTTTGTGTAACATCCAGGAAGAAACCTCACAACGCTTTTTCAAAGCATGCTCCTTCGCAGATGCTTAGTGAACTCGCCTTATATCATTGAGTTAGATTCTGTTACAAACCTACCTATGCTAGAGTTCTATTCGAGGTACACTAAGATCCTTTGATTAATCCCAAGAAATCGAGATATTTTATCCTTATAATCTTCTCCCACAGGTGGACCATATGGAAAATCCGGAATGAATGCATCTTCTCCAACAAAGTCCCATCAATTCGATATGCCAAGAAAGAACTCAAATCCAATAGCTTCCTTTGCAGGGATGGAGCCCGAATGTTTCTTACGAGGGGGCAAATTTAAGAGTCGTTTATATTAATCTAAAAATACATTATTTAGAAAAAATAGGTTCTGGCTTGAGAATAGAAAAACAGATCCTGACTTGAGAATAAAAATACATTATCTAAATCAATGATGTATAATTTAGTTTATACATTTCTTTTCTATATGACTAATGTCATTACTTTTATAATAAAATTTAGAAAAAAAAAAAAGGTTTTTACATACCGCTATATTTATCAATGTACTATGTATTTACTTTAAAAAAAAACACTTTTTATTCCGCTTTTCTTTTTCTACCTTATTAAAGATATAAATAATTCAAGATTTTAAATATTTTTTTAATCTAGCTAGGCTCTCGCTAGTTTCGATAGGGAAAAAAAAAATAATATAAATACGTTTTGTATTTGCATATATTGTTGTGTTTATTATAAGGATTAGAATATTAAAAGTTAGATTTAATTTTAACCGGTCAAAGTAGATTCAATTTAAAATTTTTTTTATACTTATATCTAAAGGAATGAAGAAAGAAACAAAAGAGTCAATTGACAAGCCCCATCAGTCAGTTAGTCACATTTTTCACTTACCAACAAAACTCTTCTTTTCATGGCTACCCTCGCTCTCTCTGTCATCCACTGTGTCACATACTCCGCATATACAGTATATAATACTCTAAATTTTGGTACCATCTTCATCTTCAAATACGAGTACTGAATATAAGTGAACTAGTGTGTGTGATATATATGGATCATGAGAGTAGCATCAGCTGAGTACATAAACACTTTGCTGGTCAAAACTAAAAATAAAGGCTGCTTAAAACTTTGTTTTTAAAAAAATAAAATAAAAGTGAGCAGCAACAAGGAATGAGAAAGGGAAATCCATTTGTGGAGGATGATACCAGAAGCAACAACTCATTTCCACTACTTCCAATAGCTACCAAATTACATGGACCTCCTGCTGCTTATAACAAGAGACATAATGTGGAAGCTCCATCTACACCGGGCCGACCCGTTTTCAGCTTCAGCATTAATAATAATGGGCCGTCAAAGAAGTTGGTTCCTTGTTCTTCTTCTAAATGGAATGATGCCGAAAAATGGCTTGTTGTTTCTCATGACACCGACACTACTCAAAAAAATCATCATCATCATCTTATTAATGGTTTTGTTTCCAGAAAGTCTACTACTAGTAATCATCATCATCATCATCAGATAACATCACCATAGCAAAACGTTTCAACCTTTAAAGACCATCATCATAACTTAACTGCCTCAGACTCCTGCTTTAATGTTGTGAAAGGTATATATATTTAACCCCCCTTTTTTTCTTTATCAACCCTGCTTCCTTGATGCAAAATGGACTGTAAATTCGATCTTGAAAGGAAATGAAATACATGCATGCATAATATATTCCAGTATTCAAGATATATTTAAAACATCTTTAAATTACCACCATAATTTTCTAGTCTAGTACGTACGTGTTTCCGGACGGAATCAGGATTGGAAGTAACCCGTAGCACAAAAGTATTTATCACTAGACTTATATCTGGCGTAAAATAGCGATAATGACTAGATTGTTATGATTTTTAGTGATCTTCAAGGATTTTAGGCTATTTTTAAACATTTTTGGCATTTTGCTAGTCACATTTACCATTTGGTTGCACAAGTATGTCTTTTTATGAGCTTTATTGCCAGGATAATCTTTCGAAAGTTTAGAGTTAGTTACATTAACAGGTATCCTATATCTATTTGACCCGTACCATCAATAAAGAATACATAATTCTCAAAGAAAATTACACTACATATATCTAGCAAAGGCGTAGCACGGGCTACCTGTACATCCTATGTGGTTCCGCCCATGCGTGTTTCAAGCTAGCTTTCTTTTGGCATTGATAAATACTAGTGAAACGGACACGGTTTCCCCCCTGATTAAAGTGTACATTTATGTAGACATTCCGAGACCCTAAAACCTTACTATAGTTAATTATTATAAATGTAAGAGTGCTTTTTGTGAGATCGACTTGATTCCAGATTATAACTCTGTTTGCAGATAAATTTACAGATAAGTTAGATCAAGAGCCCAATTTGTTGATGAAAGTACCTGCAGATGAATGTTTGGAGCCACCGAGTGAAAGCTTCTTGTTCAAAGAGGAGGCTGCTGCTTCTGTTGCTGCAAGCAGAGACATTGGGACAGAAATGACTCCGCTTGGAAGCTCCGCCACTTCAAGATGCCCAACTCCCTTCAGAACCATGTCCCCCCCGCGCCACAATACCCCTGCAACCCGATCCGGCCCAATGGACATGGGGGCAGAATCATTAATACAAGACTCCTGCCATTAGCGAAGCTAAGACTAGCAGAGACACCATTTGATTCTTCAAACTGGAGTACTAGGGAGGAGGAAGAAGAGGATTTATCCAAGAGCCTTAGACACTTTCAGATGAACTATCAATGTCGAAAAAGTATTTCAGAATCTGGAGCTCGTGCATGGGAGAAAGAAGAAGAAAAGACCAAGTGTTGTCTAAGGTGAATCTCTGGTAGAAATTTGCAGTGTAATGTCCCAGAATACGGGCCGATACATTGGGTTGGATATTGAGTTCTAAAGGGTTTAAACGAAAACCTATCATATTTTAACACAGAGTCGAAATGGGTCAGGCATGTTTGGGTTGACCCACAAAAATCTCTTTTGTTCATTTGTGATTAAAACACAAATTTGTTAGTGTTTATAAAAGCATAACATTTTTCTAGAAAATGACCCACAAACACTTCTCAATCCATTGTGACCTCTAGACAGTATTGAAAAATGTGATTGCAGATTGCTTTAAGAAAAAAAAAAAAAAGGTTGAATTGGGTGTTTCGGTGTTTAGGCACCAAAGGGAAGAAGCAAATATTCAAGCTTGGGTGGACCTCCAAAATGCTAAAGCAGAAGCTGAATCAAGAAAGCTTGAGGTAAAAATCTCAACTTTTTGTTTGTAGCTTAAAAATACTACTCGTATTAAATTAAAGGGAAATGATATATCCTTTGAAAGCTAGCCTAAAAATTTCCCACTTGTCATCATTATATATAATAATTAGGAACATTTTTAGATTATTTTCTTGCTTTCCAATGGTTTCCTATATAAATGTTGGCAAGGAGGGTGCAGATATACTATACATACATACAGAAAGGTCCAAAAGAACTTGGTTCAAAGATTGCAATTTACAATGCCATGTGAAAGCGCTACTATTTATATAGTGGTCTTACTATGGGATTTGTAATTCAAGATTTACAGCAAACAATATGTAGTATACCACCAAGTGTTAGCATGCAAACAAAAATCACATAGAAAGAATACACACACATATAATTTTATCATCTTGAAATTAAAGCTAAATTAGAAGTTGATTTAAGAAAGTTATTTTAAAGGTGGAGGTTCAAAAGATGAGATCAAAATCTGAGGAGAAGATGATGAGAAAGATGGCGGATGTTCATAGAAAAGCCGAGGAATTAAGAGCAGCAGCAGAGCTTGAGCACACGGAGCAAATGCACAAGGCCAAGGAACAAGCGAATAAGACCATACGACACCTAAACGTGCATTTCTCTGGCTGTTTTTGTAGTTGCTTTCCTTGTAACACTAATATTAATCATTCAAATTAACTTTTTTTTTTCTTTGCAAAGTGAGTTTCGATTTAGACGTGTTAGAGTCAATTTTAACCAGATATTTTAAGACCTTCAACCACCTCATCATAAAAGATACCTTTAAGATGAGAAACTCAAAACTTGAACCCGAGACCTTGGGTAACTCACCCTGAGACCCACATAGTATATTAGAAGATATCCCTGACCATAGAGGTTTAAGATAGTGGTTATCACTCAAATTAACTGTTTATTTGTTTATGATGGGTAGTTGAGAGAAGTACATATTCTAAAAAAAAGGTAATTGGATGGGAACCCCCTGATCCCATGTACCATTTGGTACCCACTAATCCCTTAGCCAGGCTAGTGTCTAGGTGGATCTCAACCACTTAATAATCCCCTGATTATCTCAAGTTTCGCCTTTGGCAAGACTCGAACCCAGGTTCTCCCCCGAAAGTGGCGGGTGGTGGCCACTAGGTGTAACATCCCAATATTTTAAGGTAATAGAAAATTAACTTTTTTTGTAGTTTTGACATTAAATTAAATTCCTCGTATTTTGTTTTGAGTTAAGGGGTTAAGTTAGTTGGAACTCTAGTGGCTAGGGGTATTATACCCACAAAATTAATTATGGGACGTGGCCATCAGGGAAAAGCCAACCACTTAGTTTTGTGACACATATATTTCCCACCATAATTCTCTATAACAAATTTCTTCCACTACTCCTTTAATTCTTCTTGAATCTTCAATCCAACTTCACCCTCATGCAATTGAAGCTTCAAAACTCAAACTAAAAAATCTTAATCTTTGAACAATAACAATAATTTTCACCAATTGCTTTAGAAATTGAAATTGAGGGTTTGTGTGGATGTGGTGGTGGCCGAAAATTTTAGGAAGAAAAGGGGAAGAATTGTGATTTGAAAACCCTAATCCTTTGTCCTTCACTATTGAGCTATTGATTTCTATAACCCTAGTTTTATTTGTCATTGAAAAATTAGGGTTCTTAACCTTATGAATTTTGGGGATTTTTGTTACTAGAGATTTTTACAGCAAACCCTAATTGAATTTATTGAAAATTATAGTTGCTTGAGAAAGGTATTTTGATTATGAAAAACCCCATATTAAGAACCCATGTTTGTGGTGTTTGGCTAGAAATTATGACATGAAGTCTTATCATGAGAATTTGGTTTTGGAAAAGTTGTGAGTAGCCAAACACCATAATGTGAGAATTGATGAATGCAAGTAGATGTTTGTAAGGAAGTTGGGTTATAGAACTCATAGATGTTTATGTGTTGATTTGTGCATAGGTGTTGAAGATTAATTTGTTGAGCTTGTTAGCCTTATAGTGTCAAGTAGCCAAATTGAGGTGAGTGTATATGCATATAATCGCTAGCTGGAAAATTTCCACTCTCAACTGCCGTAAAAGGTCCTATTCCAAAATAGAGAATAGGGCATGGAAGCTTTTTGCTATTAGAGGAGAGTTTTTACTGCAAGGTAGGAAGGGGGATTACGCGACTTACAATTCATTTCCTTAACCCCGAAATAGCTAGTGATTAAGTACGTATTCTATAATATTGAATCTTTCATACGGATTGTATAGTATCAAAATCAACATAGACACGGGCCCAATCCCATGAGAAAAAAATAACAAATTCCATTTTAAAAACCGAAACCACGATCATCCAGAAATCTATTTTTATAAATTCACATTTCTAATACCCATACGTGATGCACGGTTAATATAATTTATTTTACAACTAGTGCTCAGGCTCATCCAATGGACAAGCAGTTTCAAATTATATTAATTAAAATTTAAAAAATCGGAATTCAAGTATATTAAATTCCTATGACCAATAAAACAATTTAATTAATACGAAAACTACATAAAGAGACATATGAAAGTTAACTTCATATAAATATTGATTTCAGGTTACCATTTTTTTTAAACTTTAGTTAAATAAAAAATTTGGAGTTTGATCAAATTGTGTGATTTGATTGATTAAGGCGACATAGCCCCTCTCGAATCGGTGCTTTGATTGATTAAGTTGCATTACAGTTTAATTACCAAAAAAGGCCAGAAAGGGAAGCCAGAGAATAGTAGCCAACCCCAACCATCTATGAACCTTGCCATAGTAAAGTTTTTGGCCTCATTTCTATCTTTAATTACACCCCATCCTTTCCATGTTACTCTCTTTGATGTATCCGGCCCATGCCCGTTGTTTTGGTATTCTCGATAATACAGAGTGTCCAGTGCAAAATCCCCTCCCAAGGTACCATCCTTTACTTTTTATCACATCACTTTGATGTACGCATCACCACCGTTCTTGAAAACTCCTTCCAGCCTTCCTAGGTAGGTTGGAAGTTCCCTTGAGCCGGTTTTAGGTCATCGGTGGCAGATATATTGCATTTATGATCACGATGCATGTGTTCTGGTTACGGTCTGTTCGTCCTTGAGCTGTCCACATGTCCTTTGCCCAGGTTTGGCTTACGGGCCAGGATGTCGCAGAATTGGAATACAACCGCAGCATTGCCGAAAATAAAATCAACAGTGTCGATCACCAAACAGTTGGTGTAGAACTGACGATTGGAATGGACATAAAGCGTATCTTGGTAGCCTTCCATGCCACATTTATGAAATGCGGATAAATCTGCGTTTACACGTAATGCCACCGCTTGATGCCCGGATGGCCATGCTGTATTTTGAAATGTAATATCTCGTGCCAAGAATCCCCCACCCAACACCGCTGTGTGATCGAGTAGGCATGCAATAATGTATGTTAGCCCATTTACTTATATAATAAATTACAGAGTATCCGCTTCTGTTTTTTTTTTTTTTTAAGAACAAATTTTGCTAATAAAAAAATAAAGATAAAATGATTATGAAGCTTATATTTTTCGTATAAGTGAGGAAACTAGCTACCAACGGTTGCAGAGGCAGGTCGTAATTAACCTTGGGAACGTTTTTGGGTGATCTAGTGTTGATATGGAAATTAAAAAACGTCAGTTTTAGTTTACAGCGTTGGCAAGCAGCAACTATGTACACATTATTTATTTTTTATCTAAGATAGAAGTTTTAATCCTTGATAAACATCAAACTTTTAACATAATATGATAGTCATGAGAAGAAAATCATGATGATGGAGATGAGTGAAGCAAACCGATCGAAAAGCTCTTATTTGAAGAACAGTCTGCCAAATTTACAATTTACAAACCAAGACGTTAGGGAAACCCCCACACTTGCAACAGTATCCAGTCTTGGTTGGATAACCTCTGGGCCTCTGTAGTATTCTTAATCACACCCCAACCTGTCCACGTGACCCTGTTAGCCGTATCGGCCCCTGGCCCCTGGCCCCGTGTTTTTGTACTCTCGATAATACAAAGTGTCAAGAGCGAAATCCCCATCCCAAGGGTACCATCCTGCGGGGTTGATCACGTCACTGATGGTCGATTGCATCTTTTTTGCATGCTTTTGGTGTTGGATAACTGAACTCATGTACTGTAATCTCTTAGAAAATGAATTAATGTAAATGAGGCCGTCTAAACATGTTTCCTGGTTGGTGATGGTGGTACTTAGGTGAGTTATGAGGTTGTCGTCTTTCTGGTGAAGAAGAGATTCCTTTTTCCCGAGGAGCTCTTATATCGCCATGTCAAGATCTTCTAGAGTTGAGGCTCCCATCTCTAAGCACTCATGAAGAGCCAGTTAAGTGAGATCATTGGCTACTGTTGTTGCAGTGATCAACAGCTTCTCTATTATTTGCAAGTTTGCTAATCGGATGGCATCCTTTGTTTTATTAAGGGATAATGACATACGAATGTAACCACTTATGACAAAATGGTTACGTAATGTAGTAACCTACTCAGGTGGCTATGTAATGTATGCACCTATGTTTTTTGGCTATATCATGTAAAATATGTACGGACCTTACATAGTATAGCAAAAAAAAAATACATAGGTCTTTACATTGATTGACCCAAATAAAAAGGTCATTACATAGTATAGCCAAAAAAACATAGGTGGATACGTTACATAGCCACTTGAGTAGATTACTACATTACATAACCATTTTGTCATAAGTGGTTACATTCATATGCCATATGGCTAGTTGGATTACCTCCACTTTTGTTGAGACCCTTTGGGTAGTGGAGAACATAGATGAGTAGCATATGTCTGGATATAAAGTGACCGTACATGCGGACTTGATGATGGCTGGCGGCATGTCATAATTTGAAGTTCCATGGACATGCTGCAGGGAAGTTATTATTAGTACCCAAGCAAAAAGACTTAAAAGTTTCATGTATGTTAAATTAATATTCCTAAATGCTAACAGATAAATTAAGGGAGAACAACCAATGAACTATTGAGAACTAAAAGTTTCATAAATGATGGTTTATAGTTTCATTAATTAGGTCTTGTATTTATACTAATTGATATTGGGTTCGTGTGGGCTTCGGCCTTAATCAAAGATTAGGCCCGAAATCAACAATAACCAATCTACCTCGTGCTGACGTCAGCACGAGGGTAATCCCATGTACTGATGACGTCAACACGAGGGACGTGCCCTTGGTTCTTTATTTGGCTTCGTTTGGCTCGTACATAACATCCAATCATCGTTTAAGTGTTCTACGACACTTATAAACCTTGATTCTATGTTCTTGTACCTGCAAAACAATATACAACACACAAACACAATATAAAACACAAACATATATAATATTGAAATTCAAACATAATCATTAAATACCAACACAAGTTCTTATTCAAATGATTACAAACATAGTTCCTAAAACGTAAAACAATAATCAAATCTATGTTGCGATTGTCACAACGAATCTGCATCTACACTCCACCACGTTGACTTGTAGCACGAGTATTAACCATTTTGTCTACAACCAAATGACGATGATTAGAGATGAATAGAGTGAGAACAAAGAGATTAAGGCTACTTATCATAAATTTCAGCAACATATAAACACATTCATGCCTCAATTTACACTCTCACTCAGTCCCAAACAAAGCATTTTATTCCAATGGCTAAGCATACCTACTTAAGCCCTACATGTCCTCTATCGGTTTAAGTCCAATTCCTATGGTAAACCTATAGTTCTTGGTTCACTTAAACCATTTCTTTGATACCAACTTGTAACACCCGTCATTTGAAAACTTGGATTTAAAAAAACTTTGCCAAACGGCGTTTAAAATAAGCGGAAAGGATCACTTATAAAAATCTGCCCCATCCGTAACGGACGATACCTTTGAAATTGGTGTTACTCATAAGCATCATCAAAATAATAAAAGTAAATCCAAGTATTGGCACCAACATAAATGCCCATTAATACAATTCTGAAACGTAAACAAAATAGCCGTAACAATAGGCTAAAAGGAAGTCTAAGCATTTAATGTCTTTGCTAAACTTCTTTATTCATCTACCGAAGTCTCACAAAGCTAATCTTCACCTAGCTCAAACTTGATTATCCTGAAGGCACAACATTTTCAAAGAACAAGTGTTAGCTAATAAATTAGCTAAGTAAGATAACATAGATTTGAAAACGTTTGCCAATTAGTTATATTAACAAAACCAGCGTTTAAGTTAATATCACATACATACATATCAACATAACATACACTTTAGGTTCAGCATATCCTAAAATGTGCCTACACTTTCTTTCTTTATCTTTCTTTCTTTATTTCTTTGCCAAGACATAGGCTAAGTGACTTACGCCACTTACATAGGGATGTGGGGTTGTGTGTAGGCGGTCATAGACCATACATGGAGTCCTCATACCCGACATGATGGGTAAACCAAAAGGTGGTCCATCGGCGTCGTTAAGGAAAGACAAAGTCATTTCCAACTGAATAAACCGTTTATGCCTTTACGCATTGGTGGTTAGTTAATCCACCCAGAATAAACAAACGTAACTATGCCACAAGGAGCAACTCAAGTGACCACGTACGCCCTAGCTGTTCAATAATCGATGGTTGTTCATTTTAGACACTTTTTTTGTTATAAAACCCATCAATGATCTGATATTTTGTTATTTACATCCTCATTCCGCGGTTGTTCAATACTCGACACACCCACCTGTTCAATATAGAGAAGAATGTATGGTATAACATCTTTTGATTGCACAAACTCCTTTGTTATTTGAAAGTATATGTTGGTGATGATAAATGGTGATGATAGTTGATCATGATATAGATATTGTAGATAAATAGATCGAGATTTGCAGTCAAATAGAAAAGAGAATATAAAGTCTGTATGTATGTATATGTTAGTCTACATGTATATATGTTTGTGATAATGGAAGGGTATTATTGTCTAATTGATAAGAAAATATAAAACTGGGTATATATGTAATTAAATTTTCTGGGTGGGGATATATGTAATTTAGGTAGTGAATTTGGGGATATATGCAATTTTCAATAATCATAGTAAACCAATGATAGCAAAGCTGTGGTATCATCCATTCATCTATGAGACATATTTAGATATGTAAAAAGTATCTTACAATACTATTAAAGGAGATTCCACCATGACCTAAGCATATGTTGTTGTCAAGAATTTAGATATGCCACGTTAGTCATTTTAGCTTAAAGTTAATCGTTTGTGACATCACCTTTAGTTATGTATCTTAGTTAAGGATTTAGTTTGGTTCTAACTATGTTGTTAGCAAGTACTTTCTTTCTTGCAGGAACATTTTGCAGGAGTTTTGGAGAGTAGAATGACAAAATTGCAGGAGGATTATACACGTTTTCCATGCAGAAAATTGGTCAAGCCGAATTAGTCTTCCCAATAATTCAAAATTTAGTTTCTTTTCCTTAAACCAATACATAATTTTATCTTTTAATTGTACTAATCTTCAAAAGATGGTCTATCAAATCATAATACTTCTGGTGGTTTCCAAGACAAATCCTGTGAAAGAAGATAATCAAATACTCCATTCTTCTTGTATACTCCTCATTCTCTAAAATAAAAAAAAATTACAGATCTCCTTATTCTTTCTCTACTTCTTATTTCTTTTTGAATCTTTTAATTCTCTTTCTCTTATAATCACTATCTTAATCTTTAGCCCCAAAACCCTAATACTTTTTGTTGATTGTTACAGATCAGATGAACGACGGTGAAGCTTGTCTCTCATCAGATCCACAACGCGGACCTCATCTCCGATCAGCTCCGATGTTCTATGCTCGTGTTTAGCTGGTGTTGGTAGGTTGCTACCGGTGGTGATACATCATTCTAAAGCCTTCTTGAAAAATCAGGTAACTTAACCCATGAAAATTTTGGATTTCGGTTTAGTTGTATTTGGGTGTGTTTGGTCGTTACTTAATTTTAATGTATTCTTCTCTCATTAAAAATCATCCTTTTGTTTCTGTAGGATGATTAATGTCTGGTTTTGATGTGGGATGTTGATGGTGTTAAATACTTGGCGGATGAACATGGATCATTTTTCGATTTTTAGAGAGTTTTTGATTTTGGAAGATGAAGATAATGAAAAGGTAATGTTTTTCAGTCTATGTGTTTTTTGTTTTTTAATCTAAGTTTCTTTGCTTAGTCTGTAGATATAATCTTGATTAACAATCTTGTGTTGGTATCTATAATAAAATTGCTCAAAAGGGTTGTTACCAATCTTTTTTCTAAAGTGAACATTTATATTTGTTATATTTATTTTTCATTTAGATTTGTTACTTGTCGTAGCTTTTGTATCTTAGATTACCAGAACATAATATATAGTTCTTTTTATATAGCTTTTCTGTTGAACCCTTTTATCTATAGATGAATATGAAAGTCTGTCTGCAATGTTTTTTATTGCCCATTAAACTTCTCGGCAAAATTCCATAAAGTTTGTTTTATATTAATTTTGACCTTTGTTTTGTGAAGTAGTTGAAGCACTATGTTTATCAGGTCTGTTTTCTCGGTGTCATTTCATTTCAGTTTGGGTTCATCTTCAGATTTTGCTACGGGTTTCACTCAGAAATGATTGTTGTTAGCTTGTAGTCAAGGATAGTTGTGTGTGTTTGGTTTGTTTCATACTTTCTTAGACCATCTCCATTCTTCAATGGTTGAGTTTATGGGTTTTGATTTTGTTTAACCTATTAATGTTGTATGTGTGAATGTTTTATTTCTTTTTTTTTTAGCTCTAAATCTGCAAATGTTTGTGTATTTTAGGTATGAAGATGATGATCAGAAGGTATGTTTCATTTGAATCAAGAAATGAGGTATGAGATTACACAAGTTATTTTTTTTAAATCCTATTAAGTATTACTTTTCACAGTTAATGTGTTATTGAGGTTTTTATTAAGCTCTTTATTATCTCTTGGTGTTTCAGGGTTAAATTCTTTTGTGTTGTTGATAATGGAAGTGGCAAGAAAAAAAGAATGAATGGTGTATGTATTCTATGGAGTGTGACTTTCTTAGCAAAACAGAAAACGACCATTTTTATATTGATTGCTGCAGGTTTAGCTTTTTTGAATCAAAGGATGGAAATAATTCGGTTACTACAGTAGGTATTCTTCCACTCTTTGATTCAGATGCTTATAATATCGGAACTCTTCTTAGTGAAGGGTAATGAGTTTTATTATTAATCCTTCTCAGATCTGAGTTGCTTTATGCAATTCAATCACACCTTTAAAACACTTGATTAATGAGTAGGAACTAAAATAGTTCTTCTCGCATGGAAACACATTTTAGTCATTCAGTACATGTGTTTATTGTATTCATGACCAATATGGGATTTTTGCTTCTTCTATATATAGATGGCATAATAACAAATTCAACTGACAAATAAGGCAAGGAGTCAATAAATAAAGGATCAATCAGACTTCCTGTGGTTAATTTCTAAGGCAAGGCACACTTCTAACAATTCAGTGTATACACGTTACTCTATGCGCATTCTACCAGCCCGATTTTGACAAAAAGCATACAAAATAAACTTTTTTTTTAGTATTTCGTAACTTAGTAGATCTACTTGTACATAAAATCATATCATAAGTTAATAATGACTCGTATCCGTTCAGCATCAAGGCCCGTAAATTGTACCACTATCTCTCTTCCATCAACTCAATCACATTAACATAAAAACGTACACATTTTAATTCAGAAAATAACCCTGGACGTCAAAAGAAAAAAAAGCAATAATAATTCATTAGAAAAACAAAAAAAATGAACAATCTTTACCATCAAGCTTTCTGACCGTCTTTTGTGCCTCATTAGCATTCTTACCCTTTTAAATTGTGAATCCCCTTGAATCCCCAGTCCTAAACTGAAAAAAGAATACCTTTAACAGCTGAATTGCAAACATAGATTTCAAAAGGCCCGTCAAGAAATTCACCTAAAATCTCGATTATAATAATTATCAAATATTAACAATACTAAAACAAAATTACCTTGGAACATCACCTCTGTCACTCAAATGCAAAACCAAATTTGTTGCTTTGATGCCTTTCATAATTCCTAAACTGAATTTATAATAAAGAACATAGACACGGAGTGAGGAAGAAGGGCATCGAAATAAAGAGTATGAAACGGTTGGGGTTATATTGACTCTAGTAAGTAGTAACTGCCCTTTGACTCTAGTAAGTAGTAACTGCCCTTTTGTAAATAACCGCAGGTCTAAAAAAATTGTGTTGCCAGGTAGGATTTTTTAGTGTTTATTACATGGTGAGAGATGCCACATAGGCACTTGTGTTGTACTCCATATCTAACACTCTTAGTGTTTATAGAAATATAAAATTTCTGTGAACCAACTCAGCCCATGTTGACCCTTAGGGAACCTGCCAGTTTTCCACCTATAATGAGAGAAGACTCACAGCTGAGAGAGCTTCTTGACCAAGATTGACATCCTTAAGGCCTTTTTTCCCAACTCCCAAAAAGTACCTCCAACAATCAGTCAATCATCAAGGCGACTATCATTTTTACCATCAATGTATGTTATTGAAGAAAAGTCAGGAACCTGACCGGCAAAACGAACAGTAAATGTGGAAGCATCAAATCTTTCTAGCCGACACTAATATAACTATTTGATAGACTAAGACCACAATATGTTTGCAGCTTCATAAATATACATTGCCAAAAATGAATTCAGATTCTTTATCTCGACCCATCAATGAGAAAAGATTTTGGACTTGTAGCTGCTTCAACTTGGGGAATTCAGAGTATTGGGTCATCCTTAAAATTCACAATTTAAATCTTATTTCCGCATGATCAACCATTTTGCGTCCCAAATTGCAGCCTATTATAACTACATCACAATACGACATAAAATAATAACCATAAACTCGAATCCTTACAATGAAAGCACCACCATTTACTCTTCATTGAAACTAATGTGTTTAGGCAGTCAAACTACCCTGTTATAAGATAGCTTGTTATAACCTTCCAACTTAACTTTTTCTATATGTGAACATCTTTAATTGGTAAAAAACTATGGTGACAGAGAATCTTCACACCTTTTAGAAGACCTGCTTCGGCTCATCTCATCATCACATCTGTCTCTCCTGTTTTTTTATGATGATCAGGACTTCTACTACGACTCCAACTTCTGTAAACAGTATATTATTTTGATGACTTATTAGGATGCCCGATTTTCATTAAGACTAAAACACTACAATTTAATTTATAAGAAGCAACACAGAATGATAATTATTTTAATGGCATACCTGACACAGCTTGGATGTGGTTTTACTTTTTGACGTAGTGACAGGTGAAAAGACTGTAAAGGCATTTTTACGGAAGAGGGAAGATTTTGTGAAATTGTAGTAAGACTCTTACGTTATGTTAAGAAAAGGGTGCAACATGTGGTCAGTTTTGTCGTGGCGGGTATCACAATATAAGAATCGTACACAAAGTCTGTACCAAACGTTAAAAATAGATCATCTGCGAGTCTTATCAACTAATCAGTTACAAAATGCAATGCCAAACACACTTTACGATGTTTAGTTAAAGAAATAGCAAGAGAAAACAACGGTACCTTTTTGGTGCCTCCACGGGAAGTGACTTTCACAAATAGGCGATGCAAGTCTAGATCCCTGCCCCCAATGATAGGAATCCTGCAACAAACAATGTATAAGATACGTATACATAACTTGTGTCATCGGCCTATATATCAAAATCACCATAAAGTTTAAATTTTTTACAATAATTAAGAAAGATAAAAATCACCAAACAAACATGTAGCAATTTCAGCCGCCCTTATTTCGAGAGTAAAAAGTCCCTTAGCCATCAACTCTTCACAATTCTATAACAAATTTAATAATGAATCATTAACATACCCAGATTAGTTTATCTTTTAAAAAAATCGAAAAAAACATACTCTAAATAACTTGAAATGGTTATTCATAATGCTCTTTCATAAATCTTTCTCGCCATTATCTCAATAAAACCTTAATTCTCAAAAACTAATCACATAAATCACACACAATGAATTCTTACACAAAACATATCAGAATTTCTGGAGTAAAAAGAGGGCTTAGTTACTGTGAATAACCGTTCCTCTAATGAAGTTTCAAATATTAAATCCATGGCCACCCTTGTTAACTGCTCACCAATGTTTTGCAACCGAACCGTGGAATTTACTTAAATCAGAGAACAATCTCGCCTTCAACTTAGACTAATGGAGTACTGGTTAATAGAAAAAAAATCAAAAACATCTAGCGCAAAAATTTAGTAAGCTTCTAATACAAACGAAAACTAAGAATGAGAAATCAAGTAACTTTTGATATCGAAAGTGAAGATCGTGAAGGCAATATAAAACAAAATATTCTTAGTTACTTGATATGCCCAAAGGGTAATCAACCGAAATCTTAATTAGATTAATCATAAAAATAATAATAGCAAAAAAAATACCTTTAAATCACCATCTTTCTCACCTAAATGCAAAACCTAATTTAATTCCTTTTTGAT
This sequence comes from Erigeron canadensis, assembly GCF_010389155.1. Taxonomy (NCBI): domain Eukaryota; kingdom Viridiplantae; phylum Streptophyta; class Magnoliopsida; order Asterales; family Asteraceae; genus Erigeron; species Erigeron canadensis. The sequence goes on from NC_057767.1 coordinate 2,429,175, forward strand.
GCCTTTGATAATTCCACAACTGATTCTATGATAATTTGGAGAAATGGGATTACGTATAAGAGACACAGAGAGAGAAAGAGAGGGAGGGAAAACGGTTTTTACAGATAAATGGGAGTAGGGGAATCGGGCCTACACACTTCTAATCCGTGGAAAGAAACCGCTGCTCCAAAACTTTTTGGATGCCACATCGGATTTGATAGTGTTTTTTCAATCCTAAACCATGCCACATAGGCAAAATAACCAACTTGCAAAAGCTTGATTTATATAGTATTAAGATTAAGATGCTTTTAATTCATGATAAACTAATCATTCTATGTATGTCCTTCTTTTATGGTGATAGAAGAAGGTTGCTATAGAAGATAGAACAACAGGTGGTCCTTATATCAATGGTCTAAATTATACTCTTTGTCCACTTCCCTTTTTAATCTCTTATATAAATAAAGGAGAATTATTTCTAGAAGATTTTTGTAGAAAATTTTCTATGTGGCAAACTCATAATCTTTTCTATAAATGTTTTTAGAAATTATGACATCATATTTAAAATTATAATTTTAGCAACATTTTAATTTTTAAAAGAATTAATTGGGGGGGGAGAGGGGTGTTGGCTCTTTATATTCGCTTGTGTTGTAAAACGGTCTATCCGGCTAAGTTTGTAACGTAGATGTGGCGGCGTTTGAAATTTAGGTTGAAGTAGCCGGAGGGGTGTGTGTTGATCTTGATAGAAGATAGAACAACAGGTCTAAATCTCTACAGGTACTCTCAACCATGGTGATAGAAGAAGTTGCTATAGAACATTGAACAACAGGGGTCCTTATATCAACGGTCTAAATTATACCCTTTGCCCACTTCCTTTTTAATCTCTTATATAAATAAAGGAGAATTATTTCTAGAAGATTTTGTAGAAAATTTCTATGTGACAAACTAACAATCTTTTCCATAAATGTTTTTAGAAATTATGACATCATATTTAAAATTATAATTTTAGCAACATTTTAATTTTTAAAAGAATTAATCCACTTAACACTATCTTAATTACTTTAATATTTTTCATATAATTTTATAATTTACATTTAAGTCTTGATGAACGTTAATAAATATAGACATTTTTCTATTTATTTTCAAGTAAAAAGAATATTTTGAAGTAAAATATATAACTACATATTGTTTTTTCTTTTTATTTTTTACATGCTGGGTATCTTATATAAAAAGAAAGAAAAAATAGCTTGATACATAAAAAGAAGTTTAAATTAAAAAAGTTATCGTCAAGTATATTAATGTTTGTTGTTTAAGTACAAATATATTTGATACACAAAAGCTTAAAGGTAGTTATATGCATTTTGTTTATCAAAACTATAAAAAAAATTTTGTAGTAAATAATCAAATAGATATTTCAGAATAGATTCAATCCATTTCGTCGCAACTTCAACAGTGATGATCATACGTTTTTAAAAACCTTTCATTAATATGCCCGGGTTGAACCCGGGTTAATCAGCTAGTAAAAGATAAAAAGAAATTTTTTTCATTTTTTTTAAACTATACAACGGGTAGCTCATTCCTGGACCATACCTGTAAAAGAGCATTTGAGCCTATCAAGCCCGTTTTTGATACAAATAATTACATGAGCAACAGACTATGAGGTATAATCAATTTAGGCCCAAATATGCTTATTAGACCGGTCCTTATAAGCCCTTCGCACGGCGTATAAGCCACATCCGACACACCAGACGCCGCCAACGCTATTAGCACGGGGTGCGTCTGGTGCCGGCGTCTGAAATCGAACGCAGGTGAACGTGGGTGTGTGGGGCCCGAGTTGGAGCCAAAATAATAAAAAAAAGAAAAACGATTTTTTTTTTGAATATCGTAAACTAGCCGTTGCTAGCCGCTCCCCCTTTCCTTTTTCTGTTTTTTTAAAAATTTTTTTTTCTTATTTAAACAACACCATTTCACTACCATTTCATCACATTGTACTTCAAACTTTCATCTTCTTTTACTTTAGGTCCCTTAACGTGCACGTGAACATGGCAATCCTAATCAAAGGACTAGTGACTAAGTGAACAAGCCACATATGAAGTCTTAACATAAACGTATCATCATTTCATGATCATATAACATAAGCTTATCATCATTTCATAATCATCTTCTTAATCATATCATCACATCATAACATGTATACTTACCTCACACCTTTGCAACCTGCATAAGTATGTCATACATCATAATTGGTAAGTATAATATCCCTTAGCAACCTCCCATAATCACCCATAATCATATAACGTGCATACATATTCAATTGGGAAGTTTAACTTATAAAAACGTGTTTTGTTGTACAATCACGTGACAAAAGAAGTTATTTTACCTCGGTACAGCTTACCAACCAGTTATGAGTATCTTACAGTGCTTGCTAAGTGCTCCGACTACCTAGAATGAATACAAGATCAGTCTATAAGCTTAACGAACCTTAAGTACCAAACTGGACCTATTTGTGCACCGTACAAAAACATGAAAAGACATTTGTGCACCACATAGAAAGTCTGTGCACCGCACAAATTAACGAATTTCGTCACAGAAAATTTGAGCATATCATTTGTGCCCCGCACAAAAACCTTGTGCGCCGCATATCGAGCACCCTTCAGAAATCCATTTTTCAAAACTGGCTTTTATGCACCGCACAAAAAATCTGTGCACCGCACAAAAGCCCAGTTCGACCAAAAACCAACTTTTTAACCCTTTAATCGAATCCCATACGAACACCAACCATCAATTCGACCTGGGAACATAAAATTAACCTTTTTGACAACACTTTTAACAACTTTAATCAATCAATCAATCTTTTAATCCTTTACAACATGAATCAATCATTATATCACCCGAATAACATGAAATCGGTAAACGTTTAACCAAATAACCTAACCCAAACCCCATGGCCTGGACCGAGATCTTTCCTATGACTCATATGATCTGAATTGAGAGTAGATTCACCTAAATTACCTGTAGATGACTCAAAGGATCAAAGATCTTAACCGAACTTGCCCGAAACACCAAGAAACGGAAGGATTCGATGAAGAATTGCTATGAGAGGGAAAAGAGGTGGCTTAGGGTTCTTGTGTCGTATGTGTACAGAATTTAGAGAATTGGGAGAGCATAATTAACTCTTAACCCCTGGTCAACACTTCAATAACTTCATCTTAAGTCCCTCAACTTCCTAAACGTTACTTTCTTTGCTTAACTTTCCTACCGGGAGTCTTAACGATCTAACAAGCACTTAACTTTTATACTTTACTTTAAATTAGGTTCATTTAACATATCTTAATCATATTATATTAAATACATGAGCATTTAATCACATAATCCCATATAGGGCACATAAACTTAACGAACCTAACGTTAACTAACGGAAAGTCAAATAGTCAAGCATAAAACGTTTGGGATGTTACAGTACCATTCGACCACTTTACGCCAAAACATACCCTCGTCTTGGCTAATACCAACTTGAGAGTCTTGTGAAGCATGTACATAACACATTCCTCTATTTTCCACTTCGTCTTCTCAGCTGCAACCACCCCTTTCTTTGTCACTCGCATGGGCGGTGCAGGAACTTTTTGAACTTCTTCTTCCTCTACAGATGCGACACTAGTTCGTGTCGGTTGTGAAGAAGTCTCACCTACAGGCCTCTGATAGGACAAACCCGCAGCCTGGAATTGGTTAAATTGTTGCATCAACATGAACGCTTGAAGCTGTTCGTTAAACGTTGGTGTACCTAATAAACTCGTAAATGATTGGTTCATCGGACCAAAGCTGCTAAAGCCCCCCCCCCCCACCCTAAATATTAGACGACGACATGGAGGGGGGAGATCCTACTGGTGGAACGGATCCCAAACCTAGAAGCGCATCAAATTCATCTAGTATATTTTGGGATGGACCAGGGTTTTGGTTTTGGTTTGCAAGATTTTTGTTTCTCCTAGGCATTTTGATTGATGAAATGTTGAGAGAAAGATGTGTTTTTGAGTAAGAAGATGAAAGTTTGAAGTACAATGTGATGAAATGGTAGTGAAATGGTGTTGTTTAAATAAGAAAAAATTTTTTTTTAAAAAACAGAAAAAGGAAAGGGGGAGCGGCTAGCAACGGCTAGTTTACGATATTCAAAAAACAAATCGTTTTTCTTTTTTTTATTATTTTGGCTCCAACTCGGGCCCCACACACCCACGTTCACCTGCGTTCGATTTCAGACGCCGGCACCAGACGCACCCCGTGCTAATAGCGTTGGCGGCGTCTGGTGTGTCGGATGTGGCTTATACGCCGTGCGAAGGGCTTATAAGGACCGGTCTAATAAGCATATTTGGGCCTAAATTGATTATACCTCATAGTCTGTTGCTCATGTAATTATTTGTATCAAAAACGGGCTTGATAGGCTCAAATGCTCTTTTACAGGTATGGTCCAGGAATGAGCTACCCGTTGTATAGTTTAAAAAAAATGAAAAAAATTTCTTTTTATCTTTTACTAGCTGATTAACCCGGGTTCAACCCGGGCATATTAATGAAAGGTTTTTAAAAACGTATGATCATCACTGTTGAAGTTGCGACGAAATGGATTGAATCTATTCTGAAATATCTATTTGATTATTTACTACAAAATTTTTTTTATAGTTTTGATAAACAAAATGCATATAACTACCTTTAAGCTTTTGTGTATCAAATATATTTGTACTTAAACAACAAACATTAATATACTTGACGATAACTTTTTTAATTTAAACTTCTTTTTATGTATCAAGCTATTTTTTCTTTCTTTTTATATAAGATACCCAGCATGTAAAAAATAAAAAGAAAAAACAATATGTAGTTATATATTTTACTTCAAAATATTCTTTTTACTTGAAAATAAATAGAAAAATGTCTATATTTATTAACGTTCATCAAGACTTAAATGTAAATTATAAAATTATATGAAAAATATTAAAGTAATTAAGATAGTGTTAAGTGGATTAATTCTTTTAAAAATTAAAATGTTGCTAAAATTATAATTTTAAATATGATGTCATAATTTCTAAAAACATTTATGGAAAAGATTGTTAGTTTGTCACATAGAAAATTTTCTACAAAAATCTTCTAGAAATAATTCTCCTTTATTTATATAAGAGATTAAAAAGGAAGTGGGCAAAGGGTATAATTTAGACCGTTGATATAAGGACCCCTGTTGTTCAATGTTCTATAGCAACTTCTTCTATCACCATGGTTGAGAGTACCTGTAGAGATTTAGACCTGTTGTTCTATCTTCTATCAAGATCAACACACACCCCTCCGGCTACTTCAACCTAAATTTCAAACGCCGCCACATCTACGTTACAAACTTAGCCGGATAGACCGTTTTACAACACAAGCGAATATAAAGAGCCAACACCCCTCTCCCCCCCCAATTAATTCTTTTAAAAATTAAAATGTTGCTAAAATTATAATTTTAAATATGATGTCATAATTTCTAAAAACATTTATAGAAAAGATTATGAGTTTGCCACATAGAAAATTTTCTACAAAAATCTTCTAGAAATAATTCTCCTTTATTTATATAAGAGATTAAAAAGGGAAGTGGACAAAGAGTATAATTTAGACCATTGATATAAGGACCACCTGTTGTTCTATCTTCTATAGCAACCTTCTTCTATCACCATAAAAGAAGGACATACATAGAATGATTAGTTTATCATGAATTAAAAGCATCTTAATCTTAATACTATATAAATCAAGCTTTTGCAAGTTGGTTATTTTGCCTATGTGGCATGGTTTAGGATTGAAAAAACACTATCAAATCCGATGTGGCATCCAAAAAGTTTTGGAGCAACGGTTTCTTTCCACGGATTAGAAGTGTGTAGGCCCGATTCCCCTACTCCCATTTATCTGTAAAAACCGTTTTCCCTCCCTCTCTTTCTCTCTCTGTGTCTCTTATACGTAATCCCATTTCTCCAAATTATCATAGAATCAGTTGTGGAATTATCAAAGGCATCAAAAAGGAATTAAATTAGGTTTTGCATTTAGGTGAGAAAGATGGTGATTTAAAGGTATTTTTTTTGCTATTATTATTTTTATGATTAATCTAATTAAGATTTCGGTTGATTACCCTTTGGGCATATCAAGTAACTAAGAATATTTTGTTTTATATTGCCTTCACGATCTTCACTTTCGATATCAAAAGTTACTTGATTTCTCATTCTTAGTTTTCGTTTGTATTAGAAGCTTACTAAATTTTTTGCGCTAGATGTTTTTGATTTTTTTTCTATTAACCAGTACTCCATTAGTCTAAGTTGAAGGCGAGATTGTTCTCTGATTTAAGTAAATTCCACGGTTCGGTTGCAAAACATTGGTGAGCAGTTAACAAGGGTGGCCATGGATTTAATATTTGAAACTTCATTAGAGGAACGGTTATTCACAGTAACTAAGCCCTCTTTTTACTCCAGAAATTCTGATATGTTTTGTGTAAGAATTCATTGTGTGTGATTTATGTGATTAGTTTTTGAGAATTAAGGTTTTATTGAGATAATGGCGAGAAAGATTTATGAAAGAGCATTATGAATAACCATTTCAAGTTATTTAGAGTATTTTTTTTTCGATTTTTTAAAAGATAAACTAATCTGGGTATGTTAATGATTCATTATTAAATTTGTTATAGAATTGTGAAGAGTTGATGGCTAAGGGACTTTTTACTCTCGAAATAAGGGCGGCTGAAATTGCTACATGTTTGTTTGGTGATTTTTATCTTTCTTAATTATTGTAAAAAATTTAAACTTTATGGTGATTTTGATATATAGGCCGATGACACAAGTTATGTATACGTATCTTATACATTGTTTGTTGCAGGATTCCTATCATTGGGGGCAGGGATCTAGACTTGCATCGCCTATTTGTGAAAGTCACTTCCCGTGGAGGCACCAAAAAGGTACCGTTGTTTTCTCTTGCTATTTCTTTAACTAAACATCGTAAAGTGTGTTTGGCATTGCATTTGTAACTGATTAGTTGATAAGACTCGCAGATGATCTATTTTTAACGTTTGGTACAGACTTTGTGTACGAGTCTTATATTGTGATACCCGCCACGACAAAACTGACCACATGTTGCACCCTTTTCTTAACATAACGTTAGAGTCTTATACAATTTCACAAAATCTTCCTGATCCGTAAAAATGCCTTTACAGTCTTTTCACCTGTCCTACGTCAAAAAGTAAAACCACATCCAAGCTGTTGTCATTATGCCATTAAAATAATTATCATTCTGTGTTGTTCTTATAAATTAAATTGTAGTGTTTTAGTCTTAATGAAAATCGGGCATCCTAATAAGTCATCAAAATAATATACTGTTTACAGAAGTTGAGTCGTATAAAGTCCTGATCATCATAAAAAACAGGAGAACAGATGTATGATGAGAAGAGCCGATATTATAAGCATCTGAATAAAGGTGTGAAGATTACTACTGTCACCATAGTTTTTTACCAATTAAAGAAGTTGCAGCAATCATATAAAAAGGTCGTTTTCTGGTTATAACAAGCTATCCATATAACAGGATTTTGACTTCCTAAACACATTTTTAATGAAGAGTAAATAATGGTGCTTTCATTAACACAGTTTATGTGAAAAGTAATACTTATTAGGATTTAAAAATAATAGGAATCTCATACCTCATTTCTTGATCAAATGAAACATACCTTCTGATCATCATCTTCATACCCAATACACAAAATTTGCAATTTAGAGCTAAAAAAAAAAGAAATAAAACATTCACACATACAACATTAATAGGTTAAACAAAATCAAAACCCATAAACTCAACCATTGAAGAATGGAGATGGTCTAAGAAAGTATGAAACAAACCAAACACACACCTTACTCAAGCAAACAATCATATTGAGTGAAACCCGTAGCAAAATCTGAAGATGAACCCAAACTGAAATGAAATGACACCGAGAAAACAGACCTGATAAACATAGTGCTTCAACTACTTCACAAAACAAAGGTCAAAATTAATATAAAACAAACTTTATGGAATTTTGTTGAGAAGTTTAATGGGCAATTGCAGAACAGAAGCCTTAATTCATCTATAGATAAAAGGGTTCAACAGAAAAGCTATATAAAAGAACTATATATTATTCTGGTAATCTAAGATACAAAAGCTACGACAAGTAACAAATCTAAATGAAAAATAAATATAACAAATATAAATGTTCACTTTAGAAAAAAGATTGGTAAAACCCTTTGAGCAATTTTATATAGATACCAACACAAGATTGTTAATCAAGATTATATCTACAGACTAAGCAAAGAAACTTAGATTAAAAAACAAAAAACACATAGACTGAAAAACATTACCTTTTCATTATCTTCATCTTCCAAAATCAAAAACTCTCTAAAAATCGAAAAATGATCCATGTTCATCCGCCAAGTATTTAACACCATCAACATCCCACATCAAAACCAGACATTAATCATCCTACAGAAACAAAAGGATGATTTTTAATGAGAGAAGAATACATTAAAATTAAGTAACGACCAAACACACCCAAATACAACTAAACCGAAATCCAAAATTTTCATGGGTTAAGTTACCTGATTTTTCAAGAAGGCTTTAGAATGATGTATCACCACCGGTAGCAACCTACCAACACCAGCTAAACACGAGCATAGAACATCGGAGCTGATCGGAGATGAGGTCCGCGTTGTGGATCTGATGAGAGACAAGCTTCACCGTCGTTCATCTGATCTGTAACAATCAACAAAAAGTATTAGGGTTTTGGGGCTAAAGATTAAGATAGTGATTATAAGAGAAAGAGAATTAAAAGATTCAAAAAGAAATAAGAAGTAGAGAAAGAATAAGGAGATCTGTAATTTTTTTTTATTTTAGAGAATGAGGAGTATACAAGAAGAATGGAGTATTTGATTATCTTCTTTCACAGGATTTGTCTTGGAAACCACCAGAAGTATTATGATTTGATAGACCATCTTTTGAAGATTAGTACAATTAAAAGATAAAATTATGTATTGGTTTAAGGAAAAGAAACTAAATTTTGAATTATTGGGAAGACTAATTCGGCTTGACCAATTTTCTGCATGGAAAACGTGTATAATCCTCCTGCAATTTTGTCATTCTACTCTCCAAAACTCCTGCAAAATGTTCCTGCAAGAAAGAAAGTACTTGCTAACAACATAGTTAGAACCAAACTAAATCCTTAACTAAGATACATAACTAAAGGTGATGTCACAAACGATTAACTTTAAGCTAAAATGACTAACGTGGCATATCTAAATTCTTGACAACAACATATGCTTAGGTCATGGTGGAATCTCTTTTAATAGTATTGTAAGATACTTTTTACATATCTAAATATGTCTCATAGATGAATGGATGATACCACAGCTTTGCTATCATTGGTTTACTATGATTATTGAAAATTGCATATATCCCCAAATTCACTACCTAAATTACATATATCCCCACCCAGAAAATTTAATTACATATATACCCAGTTTTATATTTTCTTATCAATTAGACAATAATACCCTTCCATTATCACAAACATATATACATGTAGACTAACATATACATACATACAGACTTTATATTCTCTTTTCTATTTGACTGCAAATCTCGATCTATTTATCTACAATATCTATATCATGATCAACTATCATCACCATTTATCATCACCAACATATACTTTCAAATAACAAAGGAGTTTGTGCAATCAAAAGATGTTATACCATACATTCTTCTCTATATTGAACAGGTGGGTGTGTCGAGTATTGAACAACCGCGGAATGAGGATGTAAATAACAAAATATCAGATCATTGATGGGTTTTATAACAAAAAAAGTGTCTAAAATGAACAACCATCGATTATGATGATGAGGAGGAGATTGAGGGGAATTAAAGTATTAAATATGGATTGAATTGATTATGGCGATCAAGAAATTGAAAGGGAATTTAAGTCAAATTGTTTTGTTGTTGTCGATTATGATGATGATGATGAGATTAATGATAGTTTTGATTTATTGGAATTGAAAAGTGACAGAAGTGTTTAGGTGGAGATGGAGAAGGATATAATGGTCTTAAAATAAAATTAATTTGATGGAATAGATATAAATGGGTAAATATGTGTTATTTAAAAAAATATTGGGTATATTTGTAATTAAAATTTTTAATTGGGGATATATGTAATTTTATACGAAACGATTGTTCTAACTTATATGATGCCACGAGACTACCAAATAGCTCTGAAGGTCAGCATATCATTGAAACAGATTTTTTGTTTGTTAACAAACATGGGATTTCATGTCTCAAACTTATTAGATTTTTTGGTTCCTGACAAGCATGGACTTGCTTATACTTTGTTAAATGTATGTCGGATTTGCATTACTGTTGTATAAAAGTATTTAGGTTCTACCTTCCTTGAACGTATTATTCATCTACCAGTACGTATTTCATCACGTATTTCATCTATTTACTGTTTCATTGTTGCTTATATTCCATTCCAGATTTTTGAGTTATTCTTCATTCTGTATATCATATTGAGATATTTTAGTATAACATTTGACCAATAGTTGGTGATATATACATGAATAAGAAGTGTAAATTCTGTGGCAGAGAGTCGTGTTTCAGATGGGTTCAAGTACAGTGAATCACACGAGACATCGAGTAACTTGGATATGTTGAATGAGTATGATGGGATAAATGGTTATGTGTCTGCTGCTGCCTCAAATTATGCAGAATCCGAGGGACGATTGTCATTCTATGATGTGGAGGAAACTCATGATCAAGTATTCTCACCTCCTTTCCTAATGGATGCATCTCTGTCAGCAGACTCATTTGAGGATTTACTTGGTATGTAAATTATTCTGACTGAAGACCTTGCAACTTTTGAATATACAGGTGGCAATTTCTCAGCCCATTCACTTTTGCCTGGATTGATTAGGGTTAGCTTTTTATAACTATGGGTCAAATAAGCTTCTTTTATTTTAAAACGTAATGGTTATTGTAATAGCACACAACCTCCTAGATAGATTTACAAGTTAAATTTTCATGTAATTTTATCTAGTTTATTCATGTAAAATTATTGTTTTACAACCTTTTCATATTTTTACAATATGGACATTGGACAAATATTTTTTGCGGGTCAAACCCGTTCAAAAACTACCTATATTGATCCTTTGCTCAACTCAACTAACCCACCAACTCAATTTGAAATTTTTAAATCTCAGTGTTCAGTCCGTTTAAGAATGTGTCTTATATTTTGAATCTTTGATTGCAACCTAATGCATGATGGCAACACAGCTTTTTTTTTGGTTAATGAGATCTTTTTTAATAAAAATCTTTTTTAACACTGTCAAGGAATTTGATGAAGCAGTAATGAAGTTATATAATGTGTATAAATATAAATTTGATCTCTTTTCATTATCCAAAGTGCCAATTCCTCTGTAAACAATTACAAATTTATTCTTATATGGAGTTTTTGGTTTTTTTTTTTATTTAAATATGCAGCACCCCTCTCTGAAACTGAAACGGCGTTGATGGAGCATTAGAAGGAGATCTGAGAGAGGCTGACAATGGTGTTCTATTCTCAAGAAGATGATATAGTTTCTATAGTTGGTTTAGGTTTGGGTTGTGATATGTGTTTCTCTCTAATCACTTAGATTTACCCGGTGCTTGTATGTTTCACACTCTTCCAGCCGTTATCTCTTATCAGTTGGGCCAAGTTAGTCATATGAAAGTTTCTCATTTGGTCCAAAGAAGATGACAACTGTGGTCTAGGCGTCTGACTGGTTGTAGTTCAAGCCTCAACCATCTTGGTTGGATCTGGGCATCTGATAAAGACATATAACTGCTAGCCATCTTTTGATGTTTGTTTGTAAGAGTGATTAGGAAGTTTGATGGCAGACAGTGTCAACTTATGCTGTTGACCCACTGATACTTGTGTCTGAAAGAAACTGAACCTAAGCCCGTGCAAGGTATATGAAGTCAGCTATTGGTTGGTTTTGGTCATATATTGGAGTTGTAAAATCTGGTTGATTCTTTTGTTTGGTTAGAAGTCAAAGCTGACTTGTAAAAGAAGAGAAATGGTAGCCATTCCTATTCATTGTTTCCTGTCAATTTGTTTATTGAGTGAGGTTGTATGATCCAGTGTGAATTAATGCCACCCTCCATTGTGCGTTTTTTTTTTCCTTCCTTTTTTACAGTCCGTGTTTGTATTTTGTTTTGTATGAATGTTGTTCGGTTAGTGTGTGGGTTAAGTGAGTATCGAGTTGTATGAACCCTCTAACAAACAGAGTAACAAGGGCTATTACCAATTCTGATGTTTAACAGAGACCTCGAGTCTACCTGTAAGGTTAGCACATCCTCTGGAGAATATCAACTCGGTCTAAAGATCTTAGCTCTTATTACGGGTTAGTTTTCACTTTTAGTATGGGTTGAATGTAGGGTTAAGCCACAAAATTCTCTTCAAATTTATAAAGATACATCATGATTACGAGTTGGCTTAAGCTAAGATACTCTTAATTTTAGTTAGAGTAATATAATAAAATTAAATAACATTATGTAGCTATTTTAAAAGTAGACAACATGCAAATCAGTGTGCACCTTGAGTAACCTCCAAACCTATATCTTCATCTTTTACACAACCATCATTTAATTAGAAATAATGATCAACTAAAATAGACCATTCCACATGTATATATGAGTTGTAGTTATTGGGGGACTCTTAACCGATCTCACTTTATCTTATTAAAGATCAACTAAAAAATAGAACATACGTTTTCATTCATGGTTGTGATTTCATTCCTACATAACTACATTTGGGACCATATAATAAAAATTTTGTGAATGAGATATCTAAAATATATTGGCATTTCACTTGACTAATAGACACATAATCATTCCCAGCAACATAAGATAAGAACAAGTTATCATGAAATATGACGATAATTCGTCAAATTTTATGTTTTCACAACAAAACAAATAAATAAAAGTGTTTTTGAATATTTTATTTCTTAAAAGACATATAAACAATCAACCTTTTAAAAAATCTTTATTATTATCTTCTATCTGCTGTAAAAATTAAGTAAAACTTTGTTTTATTTTTTGGAACAGAAATATCAATAAATTTAACCAAAAATAAAATAGATAAAAAATCTGCAACTGTGGCTTTTGGGTCAGGCTAGAGTTACAACTTACAAGTTTACTTTTTCTCGATCCAACCTCCTAAACCCCCTTACCAAAAACACCTTAATCAAAAAAAAAAAAAAGTTAAACACATTCGACACCAATTAACAAAAGAAAATGAAATAAAAAATAATCTGATGCTTGTTACCAACCAAGAACCAGCGAAAAACCAAACATATATATATATATATTTTTTCTCTCTCAAGATCAAAATTTCCTCAATAATAATAATAATAATAATAATAATAATCCCTAATGATTTCAAACCGAACGAACACATACCGGCCTAATTGAACCCAACACACAAGCAAATATTGAGAACCGTGATACGAGTCACCAACCACTTAAACGGCTTTTTGTCTCCATCAGTGTTTTCATAACCGGACCGTTGCACAAACCAGTCTCCTTACTGGTCATAGGTCAGATCGGTTAGATCAGTTATACCGGATTTAAGAACCGGAGACGTTATAATATAACAAAAATATATGACATGAAAAATTATATTACAATATATATATATATAATAAATAATACGAGTAATTATGAGTATGTTACTTATTATATATACACCCTACGTATTATTTTATATAATTTATTAAAACAGTTTGAAGTGAAATATATCAAGTGGAGTTGTCAATGTCATATATCAACAAAATGAGCAGTGTGCCATTTTCCTTTCTTCGATAACCCCTGTCCATCCCATTTGACCAATTATATCTACAATTTGCCATTTACAATTTCCTTTCTTCGACAACCCCCTGTTCGAAAAGAATGCCTTGACCACCGCTGTGAAGCAAACTATATATCGACGGCTTCAATGATGTGTTGCGGCTCTGACTCTCACTCTTTCCATTTCCATGGCACTACCGCCGATGCCGACATCACCACAGAGATCCCCGTTGTTGCCGCCGATGTCAACTTACAGTTTTGCTAACTTTCAAGTTTCTCATCGTTTTTGACAACCACCACCGTCGTCTTCGACATCACTACCTGAGTTCCATAACAGCATCACCCGTTCCTCCCCTCTCTTCCACGAATCCACGATGCAGTAACAGAAGCACAAGTCAAAGAAAGTCTAAAACCAGAACCGCCGGTTTCCGGTTAAACAGCCGGTTCGCAAATCAACCGGGCGGTCAGGTGCACATCCGATTCAACATACAGAACCGAACCGTTATTGCCACCGGGTCCCGGTTCGATCGGTTCAACCGGCCGGTTCGGTCCGGTCGTGAAAACACTGGTCTCTATCCTTCCCATTCTATTCCCAATATATATTTCTTAAAAATCCCAAAATAAAAATAATTTCCAAACAATCAATCGGAAGTTGTAGGGTTTTGCAGTCACCATGTATCCTACAGAATGGTGAGATTTATTTTGTTACCTAATCAATTAAATTAGTTTTATTGATATTATTAGCTAGGAATGAAAGGCTTGTTTTTAATTTTTTGATTTTGTTGAGGTTAAATTGTAATTGTGATTATTTCTGTGCATGATTGAACAACAATAGGGAGTACTCTTCTCATCCCTACTTTACTAGGAGTCGTCCTCATCCTCCTCCTCCTGTAAGCATCAAACTTATTATTATTTGAGATTTGAGTTGAACGAATGGACTTATTATTATTATTATTATTATTATTATTATTATTATTATTATGCTCTATGTCAGCACCAGCTGGAGCAGCAGAATGATACCCACACACCAGGTATTTTGTATTAATTTTCCAGCATCATATCCACCCCAATATGGGAAACACTAATTTATTCAAATTAAAAGCACTCGCAACTCAATTTTTATGTTTTATAATGTGTGTGCGTGTTTATATTTCTTTTCCCGTAAAAAAAAATTAGTACGTTTGCCGGCCGGGTCTATTGCTTGGATGGCAACTATCCTTCGATATAGGTTCAGCATGGCTTGTTCGTTAACTTATCTTTACTTTAATACAATATATAGGTCGGCCTGTGGACAAAGTTCCTATCACCATATATAATTCCGTTCAGCTTGTAGTCGAGGCCCATAATGTTTACAAGGCCAAGAAGACCATGACTTCCAAGTCAGATTTGCAGTTTGCTACGCGTCTTCTTGAAAAGATTGCAGCTTCCTACAGAAGCAAAGGGCTTTTGTCAGATGACTGGCAATAGTATGTGCAATTTAAACTCTATCTATGATACACAAGTTTTTTCTACTTCACAAGTTTTTAGTTGGCTACCACCTTTATACCTTAGCTTAATTTATGTATCCTTTTTTCTTGCAGTGACCCTGATGCTCCGCGCACTCTTGAGCCAGACCTTGATACTATTTCACCTTGGCTGTATGGGAATCCAACATGTATGCAACTCTTTTGGGCTTTTTCCTATTTTACATACAAGTATTGGGATTGGTGGGTCCAAGACTGTGTTTTAGGCCATGTTTTTAAAACCGGACTGGACGCTGAACCGGTCTTATAATATTTTACTGGTTGAACCGGTCGGATTGGTTGGACCGCGGTTAGACCGGGTATATATATATTACTGTATCTACCCATAAACTAAAACAGGATTATAGGGGTCTTATGACGACACATGGCACGATCTTGAAACGACAAGTGTCTTTTTAAAAATATATAATTATATAATATAGTTTAAAATTAAATTCTTTTAAATTGATGATAGTATATCCTTTTTTTAAAGATGACGTTATCTATTATACGTTAAGTTTTCCTTTTCCCTTTTCAGATCCATCCACGAGACCTCTTAAAGTCGATGATGTTCCCTTGAGACCCGATGAAATGGAAGGTTGGTCCCAATTCAAGGATAAATATGATGAGGTAATTGTGTGTGTATATATATATATATGATATTCATCTCTCTTCTCTTTTAATGTTCATCCGCGTTTCTCATGTACAAGTCTGCTGATCATAATTTGCTGATCATAGTTTTCTCTTGACATTTCACGTGTCGCAGAGTACTCACGTGTCGCAGTCTGCATTCCGTTGTCGTATAGTGTACCCGTTGAGTACCAAGCATCCCTTTGTTAGTAGTCTTGTATCCTTTGCTGTGAATGGCTACAATGAGGCATTTGAATTGGTATGGTTATTTTCTGCTTGCTTTCTTCTTTTAATTAAGACGTACTACTATCTTTTATTTTTATTTTATCATTTACTGTTTTAGTTACACAATCAAATTTATGCTGTTAGTTTGTTGAGAAAGGAAACAGCGATCGCCTTCGTTCTCCAAAAGTCAGTAAGTGCACATACTACATCATGGAGAGTTTCTACTGCTTTACCATGATCGTAAAGGCGGATGAAGATGGGGTTACTGGCATCTATGAGGTCGAGGTTGATTGTTGTTGTGTTGATGGCAATAGAACATTGAAGGAGTTTATGTTCCAGGATGTAAAACAAGGTATGCATTTATATTTATTATGTTTATTATTATTTCAAAATATATTTAGATGATGAACAAAGTGTTTGTAGCCACATAAATGTAAACTCTGTTAAGACAAAATTGCACATTTTTTCCGAATCTGCCCTAGGTGCTCATTTTGCCAATAACATGTTGGTTAGCTTTTCTTGTCCCGTGTTTTATGACTTGATGCCTCATCTCTCATGCAGTTAAGAAGAGACGTGCATCCAAACTGAAAAGCCCCAAAGGTAATTAGTTTTCAAGTGATATATTTTCTGATTCTTGGTTTAGATATAGATGCCCTCCCTAAATTATTTATGTAATTTGTAAATACAAAGAACATATTTTTGTTGTGCGTGTGTCCTCCATTTTTAAGCCTCCGAGTAGGAGGCACGTTTTATTTGACTAGTCACGACATGTTTTATTTTTGTTGTGCGTGTATCTTTTTAGCCTAAAGTGGGTGGCACATTGTCTATATAGTTCATCTCTGTTGACTAGTCGAGGTTAACGTAATAGCTTATCCTGAATTTAGTTTTTGGGTGAATCAAAATAGATTACCTAATATGTGCTAATATGTCCACAGAGTCACTAAATTTGTCAAATCTATGTTTAGCTTGTGTTTTCCTTTGTCATATCTATCATATTAATTGTTTTCAGTTTATTTATAGAATTGAAAACAAGTGCTTGCTAGTTAAGGAATTCTAACCAAAGCTTTTGCATTTTTCTACCAGATTCTTGTTTATTCTCTATAGTATTGAGCGTGTGGTTTCTCCTTATAATGTGTTTTGTTTGTCTGTATTCCTAATCAAATTTTACATGTAGCTCTTTGCTTGCCAAACATCAACATTACGACCAAGATGTGTGAAAGGATAACCGTAAATGACATAGTCTATGGTCTCTACGATTATAGCGATGAACTATACGGTTGACGATGACAGGTTAGTTGTTTTGAGGGTAAAATGTAAATGCATGTAAATACAGGCTAGTTGACTATAGTTGTTCATTTGCATTTTTTCTATGCCCATCACCTTTCAAGATTTGGAGGGGATGGCACAATGGATACTCTTTAACTCTTAGAAGGAAATCATTCGTGCTTTGCTATTAGATAAACTCATAAACCCTGTTGCATCAACATTTGAGGTCTGTATGTTCAGTAAATCAGTACTAGTTTAAACTATTTTCATGGCTTGACCCAAGGTACTACAACTGGATTCTTGTTATAACCCAGGAATTTATTTTGCTTCCCTCTGTAGTTCCTGTTATATTTCTAGCAGTATCTGTACAGGATTCATGTTTGGTTCGTGGTTCTTTTTTATCGTGAAAGAGTTTCATGGCAAAGATATTGCCATTTGTTACTGGTGATTGTTTGTTGTGGTATTATGGAAAGCGTGCAAGCTGTGGTATTATGGAAAGTGTGGCACTTGTTTGATTGACCCTTGTAAGATGTAATGTAAGCACCCTTGCTCACAGCTTAGTGCCGGGGATGTGGTACACATTACAGAAATTCAGAAGGTAGGTGTTAATATGCTCATAAATTAACTTCTTTTGCTCTTGAGAATTGTTGAGATTGATACTCTATGAAACTGGTCTAGTAATGCGTGATTACAAATTATTTTTTCTTATTTTTAAAATAATAAAAAATCTAATTTCTGTTCAGCAATGGTCATGATAATAATGTGTTTCTTTGAATTTCACTCTACTTGTGTTGTGTTCATGTGGAGGGCATTTCTACCCGCACTATCCTCCTCACTGGACCAAGTAATGGCGGTCGCTATTCCATCTGTTTGCCATGCATCCAACTAATCTAGAAAGCACGATACAGAGGAATGGAATCTGTATATAGAGTTTACATTTATACTTTAAACCCTCTAATTATGCTAATATATTGATTAGTAAATATTAAAGACTAGTCAAAGTACCCGCCCGTTGTGGCGGTATCATTTAAAGGAATTTACTTCCACATAGAGTTAAACATCAAAGAGATATAGAAAAATTAAAACAACACATAGAGTTAAAACAAAAAGCCCAATATTAGGGGAAGCAAATCTGCCACCTCCACCATGGCTGAAACAGATGAAGTAACAACCACACGCAGCTCCTTTGCTGCTGTGAGTACATTGTGTGTTCCCTTGAGGGCATGTGCCAATAGCTCTTTCCATCAATCATACACGGACACGAAGAATTCAATAGCCCCGAAAATACCATATCTAGCATTCACTATATGATCCATTGCCCTGCCACAAGAACATTAATAAAGATAAATTAACAAAATATTGTAATAGGTCTGAATATAAAATAATATGCCTTTTATGTTGTATATGAATCTAAATTCACTAAACACACTGCATTGTATCTAATCTTCCTGACAACAGTTAAATTCCAAATTATCAGTATGAACCAGCCTCTTTTGAGTATGAAGATCTTATACCATATGGTGCACGCAACAGGCAATGTGAACCTGGATATTGGAAGGCACAGAGCCGAAGAACTGAGTGCACTTAGATTATTTTAGAAGTTCTTATATATAATCCAAAGTTCATATTCTAATCGACAAATATATTCCAAATTTCAGGTTTCTAGTCAATCTTTGTTTGCAAAACAAATCTGTTACACACAATATATAGTTGACGGGTGGGCAGGTTGTGTCACGGGGCGTATTTAGTGCAGGTAAAACGGGCTGGGCCACAAAAATTTAGATAAGCCTTGTAGCTGGCGTGGCAATTTTAACCATCACGTAAATCAAAAGCTAGGAAAAATGGAAAAGAAAACATCAACGGTAAAGGATGCCATCTTTAATGTACCTTAATCATCATCACGTAAAACTTCTCTATACACGACATTTGAAGTGTAGATACCAGCACGCTGAAACTTTTTTGTCCTCGACAGTGCCACATAGAGCTGTCCATGTGAAAAAACCAAATCTGGTAGGTAAATGCCAACATTTGGTATTGTCTGTCCTTGAGCTTTATTTATAGTCATTGCAAAGCTAAGCCTGACAGGAAACTGCTTCCTCTTGAACTTAAAAGGGAACATGTCAGTATCAGATGGACAAATAGGAATTCGTGGTAAGAAAACTCTTTATCCAGAATGCTCGCCCACGGCTACTTCTCCATCGATAACATTTGGTTGAAAACCTCGGCATACTAATCGTGTACCATTACACAAGCCATTGGAGGGATCAATATTTCGTATAAGTATAATCGGGCATCCAACTTTCAGGCGTAGACAATATGGGGGCAAACCACTAACTGTAAGAGTGTTTAAGAACTCAATTGGGTAGAAGTTATTCTTATCATCTTCTGCCTCGTCAAAACTGTAGTAGACTTTTTCCTCTCCCCAAAATTTTTCAATCAACTGATTATTTATATCATCAACATAATTGTTTTTAGTTGATAAAATAGCCTGTGAAGTGACATAGTCTGGGGAACCTCGGTTAATTTGCAAATTCGGAAATATTTTTTCTATTAGCTCCTCTTTAGACTTTGCAGCATCAGAATAAGGAATCGCCATGTCATCAGGAATCCGAATAAAATTTCCCTCACTTACTTCTTCATTTCCGTCACCAACTCGTAGTAGAAAGTGTGAAAACCAAGGATCTGTTCATGCTCTCATGTTTATAGTTAACCACATCTTTCTAAACGAGGGCCATAGAGGTGACATTCTCAAACTTGAGTCAAAAACTTGTGCTCGGGTGCCACACCTAACAACGGGTAGCACCTGTCTAAAATCACCTCCCAAAACCATTACTTTCCCCCCGAATGGCAGACTCACAGTAGTAATATCTTGTAGTGTTCGATCCAGTGCTTCGACTGCTTGCCTCTTCGCCATTGATGCTTCATCCCATATGATTAATTTGGCCTGACGAAGTAGTTGGGCTGTCGGTGTTCCACTCTGTTGCTTGATATTGCACATTGAATTATTTTCCAGATTTAACGGGATCTTGAATCGAGAATGAGCTGTTCGCCCCCCAGGCATCTTATTAGCAGCAACACCTGATGAAGCAGTTGCTAATGCAATAAAGTTTCGTGAACGGACATCAGCCTGCAATGCTTTATACAAGAATGTTTTACCAGTTCCACCGGGACCATCAATGAAGAATACTCCTGGACAAATTGTATAAATTGAAAACAAAAAAATTTAAACCAAATTATTCATAATAGAAAAAAAAAATGCAGTTAAAGAAGGTGCTGAAAGAAAACATACATCCACTACTAAAAAAACGATTAGAAACCTTCTATGGAAAACGGTTTTCACATAGATGATAAAAAAAATTTTTTAGCTTGGCTTTAAATATCTTGCCTCAGGCGTGCCTAGGCTCAAGCCTTTGAGCTTTTTGGTACCTAAGGTGGAGGGTGTACAAAAAGCTAGCGCTTCTTGGGCTTTTTTGCGCTTTTTGATTAAGCGCCAAGCGCTAAAAAGCGTGAGCTATCTGTACACACCAAGATTTTTTTCTTAATACGTTAATTTTTTCGTTTCCTACCTTTTTTTTTATCAACAAGATTGATCTCTTCTTTCTTCTTCCTCAACTTGACCAACAATATTTTGAGGGTTTCTTTTCAAACACCAAACTTGATCAAAGCCGGATTTAAATAAGGCTCTTAAGGATGGTGTTTTAGGTTTTAATCTGTATTAAATACTACTATATAAATAATTTATAAAAAAATTTCATAAGTGTGTGCCTCGCATACAAAACCTTGCCCCTTTTGCGCTTTGGAAATGGACCCTGTCGCTTTTGTGCGTACAAAACCAAGGTTTCTATAGCCCTAAAAAGAATAGAAACCCCCTATGGAGACCAGTTTTCACATAAAAACTTCCCCATACAAAACCCCATCAAAAACAGGTTTCTATATCCTTCAAAATTGGTTTCATTTCTTGTGTCTCCTTAAAACCGTTTTCCTTTCCCAAACTGCGCCTTTCACATTTTTGACTTGGGCTTAGGGTATACAAGCGACCTTGTTGGGCCTTGCCTGCTTTTTGCACCTAGGCGCATGATGCGCTCGCCTTTGACAACTATGACAATACCAGATCTTTTGTTCAAAGTTTCAAAAGTCAGAAAAGAGAATACATCCAGAGTTAACTTTGTGATATAGTATAACTAAACTGCTAAGATACCTAATCATCTCGACCTGTAGTATCGCTTTACTATGTGGGACTCTCGTGATGATGATTGATGACAGGAGGAAGGGTATCTAAAATTGATAATATACTGTTTTCATGTCAGAGCAACTGAATGATGGTGATGTTGAAAATTGAAATGCATGAATGTTATTTTACCACATTTCATTTTGTAGCCTCACCTTTATTCCTTCAAATTGTCCCGGGACCACCCTAACAGCTCTTTTTGGGTCACATAAATACGAGTTTAAGGATCCAACAAGCTGAAAAGTTTGTAAGTCCCTGGTCTCTGATTTACAGGATTAGCAACGATATAATTGAGTGTGGAATCCTTAATTACACCCAATCAACAATACTAACATACAAGCTCTTCTAAACACGAAATTAAACTGATGATATGGTTAATCACTATATATACTAATCTAGTCATGCTGATGATATGGTTAATCACTATATATACTAATCTCAAGGGTCATGGACCTTAAATTCAGACAGACTTCCCGATCTCGTCCAAATTTATTCTGAAACACATAAACATTCAAAGTAATATGATTATTGGCAAAATGGACTCAAGACTATCTTCTAGAATGTTGTCATTCACAAGAATGCACCAACTAAGTTAAATGGTCAAAACAGAAAAATAGACTCAAGACTATCTTTTAGAATGTTGTCATTCACAAGAATGCACCAACAAAGTTAAATGGTCAAAACAGATTGAGCTTTATTTCATAATGATTTGATATAACTGTCTACTTGGAATCCTCTCTGTTATCCTTTCTTCATGTTCTCTATATCTAGCCTTTTCCATTATATAAATAGCTCATAGAAATGTTAAGGGATAATCTTTGTCGTTTTTATATATGGTGACCACTATTCACTATTCGTCAGATGGTTGAGCAACTAACTTTAGGGACAAGTTTGTTATTTACACCGTCAAGACGTCAATCATTAGAAGTCCTTTCGTAGCATACTTCCTTGTGTCTTTGGTGTCTTTCTTCCTTTGAGTGAAAGAGCTTGAACTACATCACATACCCAGTCAAACCTATGAGTATAAAACATAAGCCCGAGCTCCAGTCTGAATGTGATAACTTTTTGCTTACCTTCTTGAATACATCCTTAATGTATCTGTCTGATGTTGATTATCAGATCTCTATGCAAATAGTAGACAGATACTAATGCTATACCAGCTATCCACAACCAAAGATCAAGACTGAGTTTTTTGGTTGTGTACCAGAAAAATATGTGTAACATAACTTTTGACAGCGAAATATGTGTATCGTTGGAGGTTGTTTTCCATCAGCTAGTCAAGCTAAGTACCTTAATATTATCCATTACAGAAGTCGATAAGAAGTTCAGCTGGGATGTAATATATCAATACGTATTCATATGATAATATTGAAGTTTATATTAAAAGTCCATATTTTTATTGAAGTTTTGTTCCAAAATAGCTATCTACAGCAGTAACATATGACACACTACTCAAAAAGTCGTAACATTTGACACTTTGGCCAATTGGCCCCAAAGTTCTGTAGAAAGTTTTCCCATGCTTGATTTGCCTCTTCTCTCTTTTGGCATAGTGATTGGTAATGCTAATTCAGTGCAATAAGAACATCTCCATGTTACTCGGCCTACATTTTAATGGAAGGATTTGAGTAAAAGTTGAACCTTTTTTTGTACTCCCCAATAATGAGAAAAAAATGTCATTTTGTGGACGTTAGGTCATATTGTCAATTGTTTGTGATGTACCAAAGGTAATACTGTAATAGACAGGTAATATTAGTTCAAACAGTAGCCAAAAAGCCAATATTTGGAGGTCAGGTACAGCGTCTAAAGTCAAAACATGTAATATTTCGGTACGGGTGTAACGGTTTGGATTGAGCAAATTTTCTTTTCTTCATGAAGTCATTTTTCTGTATGTCATTAGTGTGTCAAATATTAAAGTGATCACAAATTATATTATCTCACAAATAATGTAATTTCTTTAATGAAATGATTTAGGAGATCTTATGCATTAAGATTATTATTTTAAAATACCCATATAGACCCATCTATGTAATTTGTCTGGTGATTTGTGTTTGATCATGAAATATCAAACTCAATCACAAATGAGATTTAACCACGAAAATCATTATAATCTCCTACTTTGTAGTGCAAACCTACTAAATTCTTCACGAATCTAAAGTGAATAATGGTTTTCCTAAAGAGATGTATCGATCTCTTGAGCATATTAAATGTTTGATGATTATGATGATTTTGATGATGATTGATTGATAAATTTAGAGAGAGAATGAAATATGTGTGTAAATATGATGAATGAATATGAATGATCTGACACCCAATGATTGCATGTATTTATAGGCAACCAATTAGGGTTATAGCGAACATTGGGCCTGTTAGATATGGGTCTGTCCCCTGAATCCAAAACGTCATTACGAGGAATAGAAATCCTTGTTGATTAATCTTTGCTTCCTTGCCAAAGGAATGAAAAGAAATTAAACCAGAGGCTTATTCCCAAGGGCAAGGGAATGAAGTCTTTCCAAGAGCAAAGGAGTTCCTAACTAAAAAGGGAGAGAAGCCTTCCCGAAGGCAAGGGAAGGAAACCTTATTCCCCACCTGAAGCCTTCCCAAGGACAAGGGAAGGAAGCAAGGGAAGAGAATTCACTCTCGTTTCTCTCTCCTCATCCCTTCTTATTCTCGTTCTCTTCTTTCTCTCTTGCTCCCTTCCTTCTTTTCTTACTCTCTTCCTTCTCTCTTGTTCTCGATCTATCCTTCCCTTTCTTTCAAGTATAGATTAGGCTAGGGATTTACTCCATACCTCATTAAGTCCCCCAAGTTCAAAGGTATAATTTTCCCTTTAAAGAATTTGGGTTTGAACTTCTTCTCTTTATCTCTTGAACTTTTCGATCGGGTGAGGATATCTTTGAGTCAACAAAATTAAATGAGAGCCTTGAGATAAAAATTGGATCCATTAGCTATATAGTCAAGAGAATATCAAGAGATATAGGGTTTTGGAGCAGCCTGAAGCAATCTTCTTTTTCTTTTTGAATCAGACGACGAGCAAGAGAGAAAGAGGTAACAACCTTTCCATTATTTCTTTCGTATATCTCCTTTCCCAGCTTTAGGGTGATCAAGAAATAAGTAAAAATCCTACGATCAATATTCTTTGCATCTATTCTATGATTGAATAATTCATATCCAATCATAAAGCATATAGTTTGCATAAAATTTATATATGACAAGTATATCAGGAAAGAGTGGACGTAGCCACATTTAAATACGCTCCCAGTGTGGGTATTCTCAACCAACTTCTTGTCTCGAGTGATCTCAAGTAATCCTTGTTATTTATATTTATGTTATAATAATCTTTTTATATATTTATATTATTATTATTTTATATATTTTTATAAAAATATTATATAAACTAATAAATAATAATATTATTATTCTATTATTTATATTATTAATATTTTTATACCTTTAAACTATTATTATTCTTATAGATTTTTAATAATATTATATACAAATAATAAATAATAATATATATAATATAATATTAATATTATTATGTCATTTATACTATTACTATTTTTGTATATTTATAATATTATTATTTTTTGTATATTTACAATAATATTATATGAAAATAATGAATATTGTTAATATAAATAATATAATCATATTATTTTTATTATATTATTATTTTTTATATGTAATATAACTTTTATTAGCATTATTTTTATTTATTCTTATTTTTATGTCTGTTAAAATATTACTTTTATTATTTTTATCATTATTTTTCTTATTATTATTACTATTTTAATATTATTTATATTATTAACATTTAAAATTATTATTATTGTTTATATTTAATAACGGGTATTCTTGACATTTTTCTAAATTAAATTCAGATTCCTTTGACTGAATTCCATTGAATTCTGTCAACCAAACATATGACAAATTTTAAAACTTTCAAATTCTAATTCCTTCAAATTTCAATTCTTTTGACAGATTCCAATTCCTTCAAAAATATTATGTGAACCAAACGCCAAGGGTGGAGGGTGTCATGATGCATTAACCCAAATCAACTCATAACACTCACCAATAGGATGCTACCAAGTCATATCAACCCATTAACCCAAAAACTTACATTTTTTACAAGGTATCATGATATAAACCTAATATTTATTTATTTTTATATATTTATAACTATTTTTATTATAATAAAACAACTGTATAAAACATAAATTCAAAGGATAAAAATTTCATTATAAAATAAAGAGTCCATTGCGTAACAACTTTAGAAAGAAAAAAAAAACAATCGTAAATACATATTTAAAACCTATTTGATTTTTTTGGATCCATGTATAACTTTTTGTTAAACTGTATGAGATAGTTATATAAAATATGTGAATGTGAATTTTTAAGCGATTTTAATGGTAAAAAATAACTTGTATATATAGATGAAAACTAAAGGGAAAAAGGTTTTTATCTCTTTTTAATTGTCAAACGGTGGTTTCAATGGGTCAAACCATTCAAATGGCTAGTCTACACTTGGTCAAATGCATCCAAGGTTCATACTCTTCCATTATGGCTTTTGGTTTATGAAACCGATTATTAACAAACAGCATGAAAACCGAAGAAGGAATGGTGCTCCCGTTCGGTTTCGAGCAACCCATGTGCAAACCGTGATCCACACCTTCCCCCTAAGATTAATTGTATGGTAGCGTTTCACTGGTTTGCTCGGTTTAACACACGTTTAAAGTAGACGGGTTGTTATGTGTATTTCTAATCAGCTCGCTCTTTTTTTTTTGGAAGTCTTTGAACATGTCTATTGTATACAACAATTATCTACCAATAAACTAAAACAGGAGTGCAGTATTCTTTAAATGACATGTGACACAGTCCTTAATCGACACGTGTCTTTTTTGATATATATTATATAATTTATTATTTTATCGGGTTTCCTAATTAATATCAAATACAACGCTTATCATATGTAATCCATCATTTAATTAAAACAAGTTTGAGATAATTGATCTAAGTTTGGTAATTTTTTTTATTTTGCCGTTAACACCAAAAAGTAAAAAGGAAATAACTTTGACTTGGCATAAGCTATAGAACAACAATTAAAAACTTCGTTTTTGTCCTTTTTTTCTTCCGGTTTTGATATTTTGAAAAATAAACATCTAATTGATTTGTTTAAAGTATAACGAGAGCAAGTACCCGCGCATTGTGGTGGTGAGATGATGTGGGTGATAGGTCATAGAGTGTGATAGCCAAACGTCTTAGCCGTACGGGCTCCGCCCTTAAATTTAAAAATCCGTCGAAAGTATATCGAATAACATCTGTAATGAAAGAGCATGAAATTCTAAAAACACTCATATAATTTTTATAATTTATCGATATACGGTTTGTGAGATAAAAGATTTTGAACGAATTGGATGAATAAATGATTTATGGATAAAAGAGAAAAAAGATGATTGGTTGAAATTTGAGGAGAGAGAAATAGTGTTTGGCAATACATAATTGTTAGAAGGGACATTTTGGGAAAGTAAATGTTGATCGAAAGTTGAAAGTTAGATATAGATATGGACGATTAAAAAGACAAATACATTGATTGTTGTTTTTTTTTCCTTCAATTTTCGTGATCAACAAAAAGGTATTTTGCTTCTCATATTTGTTTTTACTTATTATTGTTCATATAGTAAATATGGACACACTATGATGATTATTTTAATTTAAATACTTTCGTTTATTTGATCCTATATTTACATATATGTCCATATTATATTGTTGTCAAAATATGCATGGTCTCTTTAAAATTATAATTTAACCCATTTGATCTTTTTTAAAGATCGATATATGATACATGATTATTGAAAATTATTGTGAGTAGTATGGATATTGGCATAAATCTATTGTATACGTTTATATCTTTACTAGTCTTAATACCCGTACGGGTATTAAAACGGGTATTAAGACTAGTAAAGATATAAAAAAGATGATTGGATAAAGAAAGTCGGTCTTTAAAGAAGTGAGATGGATATTCAAATCCGTCGGTTATTAAATGGGTCGATCAAAGGGAATGGGTGAAGCAGGTAGAAAGTAGCCCAAGTCTATATTAAGGGAATACAACCTTTTAAACGCTTCATTATAAGATTAGATTATTACCATAAAAAATATATTTTAATAAAAAATAAAAACGAGAATTGTTTACATTTGGATTCAGTAGTAATATATATTCATATTTTTTTCGAGAATAAATCATTTTTTTATATGTAAAAAAAAACAAAAGGCGTTAACGGGCAAACCCAACCTGACAGCCCAATTTCTCCTGTTATTGACCTGCCCATCTTGCCAACTCTATCATGTCCGCTGTGTAATTTTAACCCTTCTTTGGTATATACTTGAATTTCTTCCTAATATCATTTTCTCTCTGGGGATAAAAATTAGTAAAAGGTCGAAATTACCCACCTCTAACTATTACGGTACAAATTCGCTATCACTCTATCATTCTACCAAACGTAATAACAAAAGGGCAAATTACAACTTCTATTCTGATAATATGATCCAAGGATTAAAAGAGTGCATCTAAAAAGATCGTGGAAATCGTTGGTAAGTGGATGCTCCAAGTAACAGACCAAGAAGCTTTTATCCAAGAATCAGGTCGCATGATAAGGATAATTGGCGAAACAAATAGTTTGTAATACTGACCCAAACGGGTCGGAGTTTGGTCACCAGTAAACACCTTTTTTGAACTTTACAAAACCAACTTGCCAAATAACAATATGAACACTTTGGGAAACTCTCAACCCAATTGACCCATAAGTATATCAGTTAAGTTATAAAATCACCTGTTTGACACTTTCAAGTTAGATTACAATTTCAAGTGGACCCACTTTTGGTAAGTGTCAAAATCCAACTTCTACTATATACTCTATCTCAACGTGTAAAATTTGTACTCGTATAGGGTTATTTGACAATTAACAATTTGACATCGGGAGCTCTAAGCAAAACCAAAGACCATTCATCTTATTACTCACCACCACAACACATCAAGCTAAAAACGATTACAATAATAAGAAGTAAAGCTCTAGGCAAAACACTTTGTTCCCCATTTGCTAGAGATGGCAATTTCTATCAATACTACTTATGTGAATAGGCAGATTAGTGTCTTCTATCTTAACACATCAGATGGATCCAAGCAAATGTTAAAAAAAAAAAAGAGTTAAAAAAAAAAAAGAATTAAAAAAATAGAGATGCAACTAAATACTTGGTTCCGGTATTGTAGAAGGCTGGCTGTCAACAGTATAGCACATTAAAGTAAATCCACATGTCTAGACTAACAATTTATGTGAGACTCAATATAGTAATGTGGAAAATATACCTTGTATTAGGCTTAAAAGAGAACTTAAGACGTTTCTTGAGCTGGTCTATTATTTTGACGGTTTTCATTCTCTTTTGTATCAGCTTTGTTGGGTTTTATAACTAATTATCACAACATATCACAAAGCACGTAACGGAAGACAAGATCTATATAGTTTAACTAATTAACCAAAAAATAGAATTTGTACCTTATTATGGAGAGATTGAAGATAAGAACAAGGTTTAACTTAACCTTTCTACCATTGCACACTCAACGGTGGAAAGTTGTATGCTAGTACCTTAATCACGAACTCACAGACCCGGTTGTGTTTTTCCTTATGTTGAAGTCGAAACCCAAAATTATTCCACATTCAAATCAAACTATTGATAATGTGTAATCAATGATTTATGAGTAAACTTATATTAATATATTAATATAAGTTATACGTATGAAGTCAAAACCAAATTTTCAAGATTGGTTTTTCTTTTTTTTATTGTTTTGTTCGACCGAAACCAAAGAAGGAAAAGAGGAGGATTTTAGTGTGTGAAGATATCTAAACCCTTTAGAATTAAGCCCTCTATATATAGGGAATAACTAGGGTTTTTAATCTTGGTGACCAAGTAATCTCAAGGCCAAAAAGCCGTGTAATTTTCGGCCCCCATGTTTAGGGAATTAGAGTCCAACACTAATTTCCTAATTTCACATTTAATCCTCCTTCCAATTAATTTAAATACAATTAACCCTTTAACTTATTTAAATTAATTATTTCGTGATCAAATTAATTAATAAATTACATTTAATATATTAATTAATTTATAGTTACATTCACGTTGAGGTGTGACCCCGTAGGCTTAAATACTTTTCGGACATACGTTCATTTTACGTGATCATATTCCAACAGCTCCCACTTGAGCTCGTAACGAATGAAGGTAATAACATTGCTAAGCGTCTAGCAACACCGCAATGCTCCCGAAAACATTTAAGTACTGTTTAAATGATTAAGGCATTTATTATCCCTTTGTTTAGATACCTTTGTTAAATATGAATATGGATCGAGATCATTTCATCATTTAACGATTATGTTTCTCATTTCATAACTAATTAATGATTACCAAATATAATCGAGAACAATCTGGATTTATTTGGGCACGGCCATGCAAACATCTTTAATCAGTCCAAATGAGGGCGCCAATGGTATCATACTTCAATTTTCAAATCGAAGGAACAAATCCTATATTGACTACACGTGTCAGTCATCATATTTCACGACGCTTTCTGAAAATAGCCCTTTATGTACCCCCTTATACAGGTGAGTTAGAACTACATCTAGTAAGTGCGATTCATATATGCTGACCTACTTGCATCTCAAGTCAAAGGATCAATAAAAGTAACCATTTACGAATTTCACTTATGACGACGATCCATAAAGCGATAATTCGTTAGTGGGGTAGTCCGATATGTATCCGCTATGGATATCATGTGAGTTTGGTGGGAACCATCCATTACATATTCCAAGAATATAACCAATCACTCACATTTGTCTTTGTTTAATTATATTCCCATATAATTAATCGACAATGAACAATTTAGAATATTCGATAATATATAAGATATTAAACGAAATATTCAAGGATTAAACATGCAAATATAGGACACAATTTAATATTGAATGAAATCAAACATATCAAGTACTTTATTTCATTATAGAAAATATAAATTGTTTAACATCCCTTATCCAAATACCGAACAACAGATTTACATGAAATAACTAGCTAATTTAAGACCTCTGCCCTTGGCATGCCTTTCAAGCTTGGGCCTAGACAAAGCTTTTGTGAAAGGATCAGCTAAGTTAAAATCTATGTGAACTTTGAGTAATTTGATTTCACCTAGTTCGATCTGCTCACGAACATAGTGATATCGTCTAGCATAATGTCTGGCACCTTTTTGAACTCCGGGTTCGTTGGCAATGATTAATGCACCAGTATTATCATAGTACATATCATTGGGTAAGTCACTCGAGGGGATCATGTCAAGCCCGCTAGTGAACTTCCTTATCCAGACTGCTTCCGTTGCGGCTTCTGATGCGGCAATGTACTCAGACTCTGTTGTAAACACGACAACTGTGGTTTTTAGCTCATAGAATTCCACCGTGCCTCCATTTAAATAATGAAGACGTATCCCGACTGATATTTTGAATCACATTTATCAGTCTAAAATCCAACATCACAGTATCTATTCACTTTGAATTCTGGATCAGGATTTCTTCCATACACCAAGAATAACTCTTTAGTAGCACACATGTACTTAAGAATATTCTTTACAGCAATTTAATGATCCTTTACAGGATTTTGCTGATAGTGGCTAACTATATTTTGCGCGAACGCAATATCAGGTCTAGTGCATCTTATCGCATACATAATAGATCCCACAGCCGAAACATAAGGGATTTTTCGCATACGCTCCACCTCATTAGGTGTAGAAGCACTGTTCTTGCTAGATAAGTTAAGTCCTTGCATGAGTGTAAACCCACACTTAGAATGTTTCAAGATTCTTATCAATATAAGCACTTTGACTTAATCTAAACAACCGCTTTAATCTATCTCGGTAGATCTTGATTCCAAGAATAAATGTTGCTTCACCTAAATCTTTCATGGCAAAACACTTTCCAAGATGGGATTTAACATCTTGCAACATTAGAATGTGTTTTCCTATGATTAATATGTCATCGACATACAAGACAAGGAAAGTAACATTACTCCCACTAGCTTTGTGATATACACATGGCTCATCGGGATTTTGAATAAAACCAAACTTTTTGATTTCTTCATCAAACCGTTTATTCCAACTTTTTGATGCTTGCTTTAGTCCATAAATGGACCTTTGAAGCTTGCATACTTTGTTGGGATGTTTTGGATCAATAAAACCTTCCGGTTGATCCATATAGACTTCTTCATCCAAGTAACCATTTAAGAAGGCAGTCTTAACATCCATTTGCCATATCTCAAAGTCATAGTACGCTGCTATGGCTAAGAGAATCCTAATAGCTCTAATGTCCGCGACTGGAGAAAAGGTTTCATCATAATCAACACCGAAACATTGAGTATAACCTTTCGCCACGAGACGAGCTTTATAGGTGTGTACATTTCCATCCATGTCCGTCTTCTTTTTGAAGATCCACTTACACCCAACAGTTTGAGCATTTTGTGGAAGATCAACCAAGCTCCAGACTTGATTGTCTTTCATGGATTTCATTTCCACCTTCGTAGCTTCAAGCCATTTGTCAGATTCCAGATCTGATAATGCAACTTAGAAATTCGGAGGCTCATCGAGATCTCCAACAACGTCTTCTTCTACCATTAGACATAGTCTTTCGGTAAGACGTCTAGTCCTTTTGGACCTACGAAGTGGAATCGCTTCATTATCATCGACTTGAGGTTCATCACTTTGAACATTCCCCCCCCCCCCAAGTTGATGATTGCTAGTATCTTCAGAAGGTGACACATCTTCTTCTTGAGTCTCATCAAGCTCTACAACCCTCCCACTATTCTCTTGAACTAATTTCTTTTCAAAGAATTCAGCATATCGAGCAACACGAACAGTGTTTTTGGTGGGATCATAGAAGTCGTAACCCATCGTTTCCTTAGGGTATCCGACAAAGATGCACTTAGTAGTTCTGGGTTCAAGTTTGTCAGGCGTATCACGCTTCACAAATGCCTCACATCCCCAGACTCTTAAGTAAGACATATTAGGGACATCACCATGCCATAATTCGTACGGTGTCTTGTCAAACTTCTTGGTTGGAACCATATTGAGAATGCGTACAGCAGTCTCTAGAGCATAATCCCAAAACGAAAATGGGAGAGTTGTACGGGTTATCATAGATCTCACCATGTCTAGCAAGGTTCGATTTCTCCTTTCAGACACTCCATTTTGCTGAGGAGTGTATGGAGGAGTAAGCTGTTGGACAATGCCACATGCTTTAAGATAATCCTTAAGCTCTTGGCTTAAGTATTCACCACCTCGATCCGAACGAAGAATCTTGATGGTTTTACCGAGTTGATTTTCTACTTCATTTTTAAACTCTTTGAATGTTTCAAAGATTTCATGTTTATGTTTAAGCAAGTAAACATAACCATAACGACTGAAATTATTCATAGAATGATGAAATAGCTAGCATTTTTCCTTG
Organism: Erigeron canadensis; assembly: GCF_010389155.1. NCBI lineage: Eukaryota > Viridiplantae > Streptophyta > Magnoliopsida > Asterales > Asteraceae > Erigeron > Erigeron canadensis. The sequence goes on from NC_057767.1 coordinate 2,462,414, forward strand.
ACATATGTCTAAAAGGGCCACATACATCGATATGTATTAGTCCAAGTAGTTCCTTAATCCTTTCCGGTTTTATGCGGAAAAGATATACTTGTCATCTTTCCGAAAATACAAGATATGCATTTGTCAAATGATTCATCATTTGATTGTAAGATCCCTTCACGTTGAAGTTTTTCAATGCTTTTCTTGCTAACGGTAATTCGAAAGACACGCATTTATCAAACGATTCATCATATGATTTGTAAGATCTCTTCACATTGAAGACTTTTAATGCGTTTCTTGCTAATGATAATGCCAAAGACACACATTTATCAAATGATTCATCATTTGATTAGTAAGATATCTTCACATGGAAGTCTTTTAAATGCGTTTCTTGACAAAATTAAACAAGATGACCATGTCAAAGATAGAGTCCAAGTTAAGTTGACTCTTTTGCTATTGAATTATCATTTGAATCTCATCAACACTTATAATTCAGTTAAGAAGATACTTGAAGAATTGGTTAAACCAACTTGCTTCTTCTTCTTGTTCAACTCAGCTAGATACTTAGGACAATTCCTCTTCCAGTGTCTCACTATAGCATAGTGATGACAAGCCTGGTCTTTAGCCGTATGCTCCTTTTTCCAAAGGGTCTTTTAAGGTTTTGAGACTAAACACTTTGTTTTCTCTTACCTAAGTTCTTGCCTTTGCCTTGATCATAAGAACTTGGGGTATCTCAGATTTCTTGGAAGGTTTTCTTCATACTCAATCAACTTGATATGAAGTCCAACTATGCAAATCTGCAATTATCTCTTATGCCAATAAGAATTGACAGAAGATACGCATAGTTTAATCCTTTCTATAATGCTCAAAGTGACTCTTCATCTTGAGTACATGAGCATTTACCGGTTTCCCATACTCGTGTTCAAGTTATGGAGTGACTCAATTAGCTAAAGTAATTCAACTCCAACTTGTTTTCCGTACATAGACTTGAGTTATTTGATCATATCACACGGATTTTGCAATCCGAATTGCCTTTTGAAGCTTAGGAGACATGCTTCTAGCATCAAAAAACATGTCACTATGGTTTATTAATGTCTAATCCGGCTCCCCCTTCAAAGAAGAGGACCACATACATCAAGTTGCCTTGATTGCGTAAGCCTTAAACATGTATAACACAAACAATTATCAAATAATCACATAGTTAGCTTTCTGGAAATTCCAGTAGCTTCACGACCTGTTTAGACCTGTTTCTGGTCCGATTCAGATTTCGACCAGAACTACAAAGTTTTAGCCCTATGTGTTGAGAATCTACAGTTCAAAGCAAAGCTTCTAACTCATTACGGATTAAAAGATATGAATTTTTTAGTAAACTGTCGTAAAACAGAAAGTTTATACGAAAAATTCACATTGTCACACAATTAGTTTTACAATTATCTAGCATAATTAACCCTAATGATCAAGATTTCATATCAATATATTTAAGTAAGAATCATGAATGATTTGCATGAAAAATTCATGATTTTTACTTCTTTTTAACAATTAAAAGTAAAGGTACAACATATAATTACATACGATTTATCACATAAACATGTAATTAAATCAAAACTTGGATTAGGAACCCTAAAAAAAAACTTTTTTTTTTTTTTTTTATTTTCTGGAAAAGAATTTCGATCCATATATATATATTTAAATAAAACCCTTTTCATATTAAATAATGTAATTAAATTACAAAAACAATTTAACAATATCTATATAATCGAAATTTTAAATCAAGAACCCTAACCCCCCTTCAAGTTTTGATCTTTTGGTAATCAAAAAACATACATAGTAGGCTCGTGATACCACTGTTGGGTTTTATAACTAATTATCACAACATATCACAAAGCACGCAACGGAAGACAAGATTTATGTAGTTTAACTAATTAACCAAAAAATAGAATTTGTACCTTATTATGGAGAGATTGAAGATAAGAACAAGGTTTAACTTAACCTCTCTACGATTGCACACTCAACGGTGGAACGTTGTATGCTAGTACCTTGATCACGAACTCACAAACCCGGTTGTGTTTTTCCTTATGTTGAAGTCGAAACCCAAAATTATTCCACATTCAAATCAAACTATTGATAATGTGTAATCAATGATTTATGAGTAAACTTATATTAATATATTAATATAAGTTATACGTATGAAGTCAAAACCAAATTTTCAAGATTGGTTTTTCTTTTTTTTTATTGTTTTGTTCGACCGAAACCAAAGAAGGAAAAGAGGAGGATTTTAGTGTGTGAAGATATCTAAACCCTTTAGAATTAAGCCCTCTATATATAGGGAATAATTAGGGTTTTTAATCTTGGTGACCAAGTAATCTCAAGGCCAAAAAGCCTTGTAATTTTCGGCCCCCATGTTTAGGGAATTAGAGTCCAACACTAATTTCCTAATTTCAAATTTAATCCTCCTTCCAATTAATTTAAATACAATTAACCCTTTAACTTATTTAAATTAATTATTTCGTGATCAAATTAATTAATAAATTACATTTAATATATTAATTAATTTATAGTTACATTCACGTTGAGGTGTGACCCCGTAGGCTTAAATACTTTCCGGACATACGTTCATTTTACGTGATCATATTCCAACAAGCTTTACTATCCTTACAACTTTGATCTTCTATCCAAAGCTTTACTGTTTTTAGAATTAACCTGCAATTTAAACATACATTAGGCTGTGAACATAAGCCTATTCAAATAAGCCAAGGAAAATCACCACCCAATTGTTACAAAATCCATGTTTAAATGAAATGAAAAAAAATTATAACAGGTCAAAGAAACATAGAACTTTTAATATGTCGTCGTCAAAGTTGTTGGTTTTGTAATTTTCAAAAAAGAGGTAAACAAATTTTATGCTTACTAAGCTAATTGCATAGCATCTAAGCTGATTAACAGTATGCAAGTAGGCTTTGTAAGAAGTCTTTTGAACCCAATGTTGCCTGCAATTATATATCATCATAGACATTATGCATTTAGTTATATGCTATGTAAAGGCGAGTGCCTGAAACTGGTTAGGATAAGATATATTAGAGGCTTCAGTAGAATTGGGTAAACTATACTTTGGCACGTGACTTTCCTAGGTATTTTGTGTAGTTTAAATGATTGGCATGGATTCGGGATTGTAGGTTTAGATGATTGTGGTCCTGTGTCAGGGCCACATTGTAACTTACTCTTGTGTTGCTAGCATGGTAATGTTTTGTTTTGTATTTTTCAATTATCTTGGCTTACTATCTCTGTTTTTAAACCCGGATATACTCGGTGAAAATGTTGATCATACTGCTCAATATTCACGCAGTGTGATCTGCTTGATATGCCTGCTATAGCACAAGTGGAGAAAGACGCTAAGTATGCACTAGTTTATCAGCTTTTAAAGATTTTTCTGACTCAGAGGCTGATAGATAACCCTTAGAGGGGGTTAGGCTCCAAGAAACATAGAGACGAGAGAGAGACAATTACTTGCCAAATATTTTCTTCACTAATTTCTTAATGCAACAAAGTACAATTTATAAAGAAAACTAAAGCAGTTAACTATTCCTAATGCAATGCAGAAATGGAAAATGCTATCCTAAATACATGCACTTTATGCGGATAAACGTGGTTTACATAATATGAAAAGTAAATACTTTAATTAACTAACATGTAAAACTATAAATCATGAGACTGCTTTGTTGACCACGTCTATAACCAATAGGAACGTATCAATACTCCCACCCTGAAAAAACGTCCTTGTCCTCAAGGACGGGTCGATTCCACCATGGTGGTCGCCATTCTTGTCTTCCATTGGTAAGGGTATCTTTATTCGTCAATGGCAAAACGGGAGGAGCGTGTGGTGCATTGTGGACAGATTGTTTTGTCGGGTCACATGTGGAGATAGTTGCTTGGGTGGTTGAGGTTTTCGGGTCCATCCTTCGTTGCTTTGTGGTGGAGCGAGGGTTTGTTTTTGAGATTCGTTTGGGTTCAGTTTTTAGGACCGCTTTGCTGGTTTTTGAGGCTGGTGGTTTCAGTGATGGCGGGGCAAGGAATGGTGTTGGCAGAACTGTTTTTGGTACCGGGGAAAAGGTCGTTAGCATGGTGGTAGTAAAGAACTTCCATGTGAGGGGTTGAGGACCACGATACCAAGAATTGAACCAATAAAAAGGTTCATCATCAAAGAACTCAACTACATATGAAAGCCGTTCTTCATCAGAAAGCGCATAGAGGGAAAAGTAGTGTTCAACCTCACAAAGCCAATGGGCAGGATTGGAACCGGTGAAGCGAGGTAGAGATACCGAAGAGGGCTCGAGTTCTTCCAAAGCCATGGAGGCTAAGGATGAATGAAAGCACCCATGATAGATAACCCTTAGAGGGGGTTAGGCTCCAAGAAACATAGAGACGAGAGAGGACAATTACTTGCCAAATATTTTCTTCACTAATTTCTTAATGCAACAAAGTACAATTTATAAAGAAAACTAAAGCAGCTAATGCAATGCAGAAATGGAAAATGCTATCCTAAATACATGCACTTTATGCGGATAAACGTGGTTTACATAATATGAAAAGTAAATACTTTAATTAACTAACATGTAAAACTATAAATCATGAGATTGCTTTGTTGACCACGTCTATAACCAATAGGAACGTATCAGGCTGAGTGCATATCTGGATTTTCATACAGCAAATCTGAGTTACTTAAAAGCTATGGTGGTTACCAGTATTGGATTTAACTTTTCTTAATCGGCTGCTTGTTCCTGTTTCAAATGACACTGGTAGGTATCTTATTATTTCCCCCCCTTCTTTTGGCATTGTCCAGGTCTTGTTCACGAAGATTGTATAAGCTAAAATGAGGTTGATGTCAATTGTGGATCTTGCCTCCGACGAATCTGGCCAAGTTTCTTATCTTTCTGTCAAGGACACTCTTCAGGTAGGCAATCTGACTTTAGGTTTGAGGTGTCAAAGAAGGTTGGGTAACAGATTATAATGGGTCATCCTTTAGTAGTTTAGTGTGGTAAATATGATTACAAAAATGCCTGTTATTGCAATAATAGTTATTTCACTTATTTGCTCTTTGAATAGAAAAGGTTACAAGGTTATACTCGTTAAAAATAGACTGTGGAAGACTATCAGTTGTTTGACCAAATTTTGACTTATTCATCGCTATTTCTTTTTGTTTTGACCCATTCATAACCTGCATCTTTAAAGACAATAGTAATAATCTAAATCTAAATCTTTAATTATTCTTTTATTGTTACTATGATTTTAAGTTTTGATTAAAACACAATAATGATCTAAATCTTTCAAGAAACTGGATTTTGGAGGTTTGTATGCGTTGATTTAAAGTAAAAACACACAAGACTTGTCACTCTGGATAGTCAATCCATGAGATGAGATAAAAGCGGGGAAATTTCGACAATGGGTGACTTCAACATATAGTTAACCAACATTTTTTGGTTCGGTTTTGCTTTTAGCGCAAAACGGATCTGAATTGAGCCATGTTCATGCCTACTATAATTGTGGTTTTTGTTTAATTGAACCTTAGGTTTGAAAGTGAAACACGAGCAGAGTATTTGATAGCCTATATACTGACTGCCCATATTATATAGGCCTTCCATGAGTTTATTTTTGGCATGATTCAAAATCAAAAAAGTCAAACTTTGACTTTTCTGATTTAGGGTTTCTCACTCCGATACTTGGTTTCTCGTTGCGATACTTGGTTTCTCGTTGCGATACTTGGTTTATCATTGCGATGGGTTTCTCACTGCGATACTTGGTTTCTCATTGCGATACTTTGGGTTCTTATTGCGATACTTGGGGTTCTCACTGCGATACTTGGGTTTCTTACTGTGATACTTGGGTTTCTCACTGCGATACTGCGTTTCTCATTGCGAAACTGTTGGGTATTTTGTGAAATTTGAAAAAAAGTTGGCTAAAATAGTATATTTTTGTTGAAAATTGAGTATTGATGTTATTTTCTCTTTATTTAATTATTAAATATTTCATTTATAATTATGATGTCATTAAATAAAATAGATGTCCATAAAGTGATTAGAAAATACCAAGTCATTAAAAATCTTATAGAAACAAGTTTACTTTATTAATATAAAAGAAAAGATTCATCGTCTTCAACAATAAAGAAAAAAAAATCTCACATAATTAGTTAAGGCTTCAAAATTGATTGTCATCAATCCGCTCTTTTATTTTCTATGGGAGAGGATCCTCTTAAGTTGAAGAAATCTAAGATTCAAATATCATATTTGAATCTTGCCCTTTAATTTTCAATATAAAGTCAAAATTTTTTCAATTTGACGAAAATAAGTTGAGGAATTCTTTCCCAATTTCTATTTACTCTCTATATACTTCAGATTAAGGGTGTGTTTGGTAGGAGGAATTGAGGCAGGAGAAATGGAAATGAAATCTATTCCACTGTTTGGTTGGCCAGAGAAATAAGTACACGGAGAAATGTATTTTCTCGGAGAAATTGTTCCTTCACGTTTTAATTTCCACTCCTTTTGTGAAGAAATGAGTTTCCCTCATAAAATTTCTCTGTGTCTTTTACTTGAGAAATTGGTTATATCTAAAAAAAAAGAGTATATATTGTAAATCACGTTAATGTTGTTTAGACAGCTTGTAGAAGCAGGGGACGCTCGCAAGGTTCTTGATAAGAATCGTTTGGGACAAGAAATGGAGGAATATGAGATGTTGATGGCTGTAAGAATTGCAGCAGTTCCAATGCTCTCCCAACTCCATAGTTTTTAATACACAGTTGCCTGCGGTGCAATTACCATTACTCCGTACAATTGTTTTAGTGGTTCTCGGGCTACTTATTTTGGATACGAAAAGGGTGGACTGGAAACACGTAGTGAGTAAGCCAGCTCATCTTGAAGATCTAGACATCGATATGGGTTTTGATTCAACCGGGGGACTCAATGGTTGAGTTGTAAAAGCAAAACAAGCAAGTGTGGGTTATCTGTTTTTTGATATTGATCCGTCAAACTTTTGCTTCTTAAAGCTAGTCGTACGTATTTCGTTCAGAATTGTTGTATACTTTGGAGCCTTGGAGCTTATGGAACTTCATTTTCATTTTGATAGCTCGTTGGTTTAAGGAAAATGGAAGGTGATATGTGTAGTTTGATGAGGTTGATATCTTGGATGTATTTTGTTCGTAAAAGTTCAAGTTCGAAAATGTATTCGTGTAGTGCATTTTGTTTTGTATACATTTAGCCATATGAGAGATCATTATCATGTGTGTCAATATTTGGTATTGCAATAAGTATTACTGTATTAATATTGTACTTTGTATAGGTGTTCTAAAGTTTAATGTTGCTTCTTTTATTAAGATTTCAAATAACAAGATAATATGAGTATAAAAAAAAATAGTTTAAAAAGTTTAAAACTAGATTTCAATTTTATTTCTCTACAACTGTCACTACCAAACAAAAGAAATTATTTAATTTCTCTATCAATTTCATTTCTTATCATTTCATTTCTCTGTTTCATTTCATTTCACTGAATTTTCTCCCTATCAAACTTGCCCTTAAGATCAAGGGATAATTTCAACTTTATAGTCGTTAATGTATATTTTCTATATTTTAATGTGCCCTCTTTTTCCTGTTTGCCATGAACACCCCCGTTTTCGGGAAATGAAAAGGGTGCAGTTCATGTATAAGTCAGACAAATCACAAATATACTAGATGTAACACTGTATCATGTATCTCAATTATCCCATTTCCCAACTTCCCCCACTCCACATGATATTTGACCAAACACAGCACCACCCTTCTCTTTCTTCTACACCACCACAACCGCCCACTTTTCTTACAAATTCCCACCGGAATCTCACGAAAACGTATATTTACTTCATGAACTACTTCAAGTTCTACTTAAAATCCTAAATATGTCCAATGTACTACAAGATTTCCAATTTACTTCAAGATCTCCGGCCGTTTACTCTAAAATCTCCCATTTAACGATGGGTTGCAATGGAAGGTTGGCTGGTGGTTGGCGGGGGCTAAGCACCGGCTAGCCCCCCTGCTACCTCCGCCACCCTATAAGCATTGACAACGAAAGGATTGCTAGCTTTTGAAATCAAAGAAATAAAAATACGTATTACAACCATAGGTGATAAGGTTTGCAGAGAAAGTGATAGGTGGCTATATAATATAGCCTTACAATTCCGAAATTAAAGAAATAAAAATACGAATTACAACCACATGTGGTAGAGTTTGGAGAGAAAGTGGTGACTATATAATATAGCCTTATGAAGTCGACGTGCTCGCTTCAGAAGGTAAAAATAAATCAGCCGTTGGCAACTTCTCGGTACCTGCTTCCAGTTTCTGTGCCCTTGCCTTCGCGTTGTTGAATTGTTCCCTATTCTTTGTCGTATGACTCTTCACAAACCTGCACCAAAGTCGACATTTATATTTGGGAACTTTTATGCTAGGACTAAATCAACCAAGTTAAATCTATCAATTCTCGATAAAGGCTTTTCATTTACCGGAATTATATTAATGAAATTATGTATTTGAGTTAAACTAAATATTGATACAATTAAAACTTGCCTTTTGTCTAAAACCAATGTTCAATTTTAGTAAAACACTCAAACAAAACCAAGCAACTATTGATTTAAAATGATAGATGGGCCATGAGGCTAATATATATACATACCCATTATAGTCATTCTCATCCTTCTGGAGACTTATGTCCTTTAAGTTAAAGCCACTAAAGTACATTTGCAAAGCTCTTAGAAACTACAAGACACAAATTTTCAATTCATTAATAACAAACTCAAAAGATTTGAAGTAATATCGTTTCATGAAACTTACGGGGCAGGGATCAATCCGATAACCCGGTGGGATATCAAGTGCACGAAATCTGAATGCAGGATCTGTCTTTGCAACATTTGCCTTTCCCGTAATCATGACAATAAGTTGTGTGCTATAAAAAGTAAGATCATTTAACCACTATAGTCATAGAAACAACTATAAGTGTTTATTTATGATATAAATAATTAACCTAAATGGATGTACTGTGACGCTCATGCCATGAATGGTGATGGGTGAAGCAGTTATGACCTATTACATTTAAAATGTAAACTAAGTTAATAGACAATCCAACTAAGAATTGAAAGGAGAAAACAAAAAAGATTATATATAAGTAAATAATCATACCTCATTTACCCTATCTGTGCTTGCCATTACAAGAACAGCAGCATTACCATAATTATAATTAGAACGAGCATGGATAAGTTTCATATCCTCCACCCCATATGGTTCAAAGAAAGGCATCCTGTGAGATTCAACAATATGTTTTAACAATATAGATTTAGATCCTGTTTGATACATTAATCTTTACTTTGAATTTATGTAAGTAAGTAAGTAAGTAACTGCTCAGTGTCGCCTTCCACGACCTCTGTCTCTAGAGGTCAGGGTATTTATCACTGATCCAAACCACGCTGCTTTACTTATATATATATATAATTATTAAAACAGTAGGAAACCGAACGGTTCTAGAACCTCTAAAAAATTAAGCCTATTTTATAAATTTGCCACATAGGAATACAACTTATGTCGCATTCTCATACATTTTTAGTTTTAACTATACAATATAAAAGAAAATAACATTATAAAATAACAGGTATAAACTTAACATATATTTTTAAATTTGGAAAGTATTTATTTATGAAAAACATATAACTTTTTATGAAAACCTATAATTTGTGTTTTTATCCTTTTTCTTATTCCAAGTAATTTTCTTATTCGGTGGGTGAGAAACCATTTTCTTTTTATGTTTTATACGGGTTTATAATATTAAAAATATTTACAATCTTACTTTTTTTCAACTTTTTTACCACGCGCACATCATGCGGGTAAAATACCTAGTATATATATATATAAGTAACTTTTGTTTCAATGCAAGTAATAAATAATAAGTCCTCAATAATATCTAAGTACACAATATACTATTGCTTGACATCAGTGGAAATATTCCTTTCCTTTGTCATATTAATGTGAATTTGTTTTCAGACTTTATGGAAAGAATGTGGGTTGTCAATGAGATGATATGAAGAAATGATTAATATTCTTTGTAGCCATTGTAGGGTCTACTCTGTATGTACAAAGCTGATAGTTCAAGTTGAAGGGTTGTTGTGAAGGTCGGTTGATACTTCAGGGGGGCTGTTTGGAACTTTTATCGATACTTCAAGGGGTGTTGTGAAGGTCGGTTCATTTTTTTTTCCGAAAATTCAGTTTATTAATAAAGGGAGTTGATTTGCTTAAGAAAAGAAATACTATGCACAAGGATTAAATTATCAAATGACCTTCAATACCCCCAATCTTATTTTTATTAAATCCCCTTTCACTTATAAATTTTAACCTTAATTCCATACGTATAGATATATCATTAGTCCAAAGAGTAAATATGTGAATTCTGTCATAACCTTTTTGATATTGAGAATCACATAGTCGAAGGCACGGGCACCATTGATATGATCAAACATTTATTTCGTAACAACTCATGAAAATCTTATATAATTATTCCTTGATTCACGTATTTATTTATCCTAATTTCTATAAATAATACGTATTCAATATTATTATTTTATGAATGATTTCATTTAACTCCTTATGTATATGTATATATAATATAATTGTTGACGTTGATTTATATATATGCTTTTTATTTGCTAGAATATTACAGAAAGCTTATATGTTTTGTATTTTATTTTATTAATAAATAGATTAGACCCGTCCGATGGACGGGAACACTATAAATATTACGTCATTACTAACTACCGATGTATATTACTTTATCAAATGATAAAACCAAATCGTATGAAAGATCATGTAAATATAATAAGAGATTATTAAAGCTACTTTTATGATGAGGTTTGAATGAAACTGGTTGATAAAAATTCACCAAATACATTTTACATTATGTTTATAACACTTAAATGTTGGTGGTTTAGAATAAGCTAGAAAAATAAAATATATAATATGCATAAACTAATTACACAATAACGCATTAAAACAAATATGCATTATAACATTGTGTACTTTAAATTAATAAAATAAAACTTACTTAGAAAATAATATTAAAAGAAACATAGTTTTAGATATATGAAATGTTAGAGATATATAAATCTTAAACTTCAAGATGCAGCCGATTTAAAGATATATATTTATTACTTTTTATTTTCATATTAATTCATGATGATTAGGACTACTGATTAGGAATATAATTTAAATGATTAATGATGATGATTAGGCTAAGGTATAATTTTTAAAGTATGTTTTAATGATGATTAGGCTAAAGTGTAATTTTTAAATATATGCTTAAAATTAGGAATTTAATTTCAGTATGACACCTAAGAAAAAATCCTACATGACATGATTTCATAATTGCCACATAATCAAAAACATATCATCTCTTAGTTATATAGAGAGATACATATATTATATTTAAAAAGTATGAGGATTATTTGCTTTAAGCTGATCTTGTTGTTTATGCGACTACCGTTTTTAGATTCTTATATTATGGTTTTGGCCACACTTTATGGTATAAAAGTTAACTTGGATTCTTTTTTTCCATCTTTTTTTCCCATTTTTTACGTTGTAATATATAGTTTGTTTTGTTTAAGAAAATAGATTAAATCATCATTGTGTTATTCATTTTCATGTTTTGTTTTGTAAAGTATGTTCCAGTAACATGTTAGCATGGTAAACGGGGGACTAATGATATGTATTTATACAAAATAAAGATCAAAGTTTATAAAGTATAAGGGGGTTTAGTAAAAATAAGATTAGGGACATTGAAGTTATTTGATAATCTATTTCTTGTGCATAGTAATTCTTTCCTTGAGCAAATCACTTTCCATTAATAAAACTAGCAAGGTGCTAGAAGAAAAGTACAACACAAGTGAGTTAAAAAGTAAAATTACACCATTTTGCCCAATCTAAACGAGAATCCTTTGAACTGTTTGTCATCTAGAGGAAGGAAGGTCGGTTGATTACTTATGTATGCAAGTTTTATCGATTTTATAATCAACCAATATACTGTACTATTATTAATAGCGAATCTGCGATCTAAGAAAATATTAATATATTTGAACCCATGAAATTCACATATGACGTTAAATATTGTACATATTAATGGATATAATATTTGTTAAATGTAAACTAATAAATGTAACATATATATACATATACATATACATATTATATAAAGGGGTAAATGGATGGACCCTGTTGATTTAAAGACTTACAATTCGTCGATGAATGAAACACGTGGAAGATTCTGCACGATCACACTTCTCTCCTGCATCAAACAATAGCAATAAGTAACCAAATTGAAACATACTCAATTAGGGGGGGGGGGGGGACTGTGATTGTTTATAGTGTGAATGAAACTCAAATTTAACTATATTTTACTGTGTGTGGTTTTAACTCGGTTTGAGTGAGAAACCAAATATGACGATAGACACCTTTGACCATTAAATGCCTTAATATTTTTTATGAAATAACGGTATGAATTGTTGTATTATGACATTTTATAAAAAATGATAGAGTTTTTGACCCAAATGCATTACGTGAGTTACATGACGAAAACATTAATCACCGCCTTCGGTTTGATCTTACGGAGCACATTCCGAATTGACTTGGCTTTCCCTGATGATCCGACGACTTAACTAATTCCGATTGAATACTTAATTTAGTTTTTTAGTTTTTAAAAATAATGTTGCAATGTTCTTTTTATTATTTATGTACAAATTTTAATAAAATGTTATGTTTTAATAAATTTTGTGTTGTTTTAAAGTTTAGGAATAAAAATGAAAATTTTGGAAGAGATGAAATCTCATGGCTGCAAATGAAAATGATTGAGAGAGTTTGAATAAAAATTGATACTATTGGTTTATTTTGGGAGGGATTAAGTTTTGGGAGTCTTATGACTTTCTCCCCTAAATCAAAAAGTACATGTGGTTTTTAAGGGAAGTAACTGATATATTACTTCAAATTTTAATTTAAACAATTAACTAATATTATTCGTAACCTTCTGTTCTTCTGTGAGAGGAGCCATTAGAAGCCTGCATATATTCAAAACAAAACATAAAAGATTGGAAGTGGCAAAGGACCAACGGTTATTTCTAAATATAAATGCAACAATTGTCTTGAGAAGAGAATATGACTTTAAAAATTGGTGATCTATTGTTAAAAATTGATGGTGACAAATTTAAATCTGGATAAATTTATATTTTAAAAGTAAACCATACTTATCACAACATAAGTTATAAGCTTTAAAAATATATTAGGTTTAACCCCGTTTTTTTTTTATGAAAAAACAAAGATAATACTTTGCAAATGGACAAATTTGTCACGTTATATATAAGATGTATATTTTGCAATTTGTGATATATATACTGTATAAATATATCTAGTTCTATTAGTGTAGGATGCTAGCAAAGGTAAATAACTAAAAATAAAAGGACTAGGAAGAATTACCGAAATGATTAGGAAAAAGATCTGAATGGCTATTGAAAGTGGGTATAGAGAAAAGATTGGTCAAAGGATTGTATGAATGGCTCTAAATAGGTGTGAATGTGAATGACAAGTACTTTATTTTTAGTCGAAAGATTGTGTGGAGGATTGTTATTGGTTTGGAGGGACTCACATGGATTGGATATGAAATATTTTGTACTTGTGTGTTTTCTCTTGTGTTTGTGTTTTATGATCCCCACCTAGTTAAAAGGTACAAGTTTTTCACTTACTTTTCACACAAATACTTTTTACCCATAATAATAACATTTCCATCCTTCTTTTAAAAACCACATAATTTCAACATCACTAACTTTATAATTAATTATGTTATTTATAAAAATTTTATTTAACAAGTAATTTTATAACATATAATTAAAAGAAAATCTAGTTAATATGACTTTATCTATCCACCACCACTATCTTATCTCAGTGAAACATTCAAAGTGGTTTTCCTTGCCAAAGTGCAAGGGGAAATGATAATAGTATCATACTTCAATGAGCTTACCACATTCATGTATCAACTAGTTGTACTATATATTGTATCACTTATACAACGTGATAAATTAACTAAAAACAGTTGTATGAATATCAATTTTTAATTTAAGTAACAAAGTTATATGGTGTGTTTAAGTAACAAAGTTACAATCTTCCTCTCGTTGGAGGAAGCTAGCCAACTTGGTGTGTTACTTCTTAATCTAGTATTGTGTAAATTTACGTCCATCATTTACATAATAATTTTTAGGTACTAACATTATAGGAAGAACTACATACAATTGGGGTTGCTCGGCTATGGATCTGTGTAAATATTTTTTAAATGACGTATTCTTTATGGTGATACAGGTCAAAACTTTTGAAAAATTAACCTGTTAATAAAACTCATAATGTTAAGTGGAAACTACCAAAGGGCCAAAAACTCTTTAAAATGATTAAAAATAACCAAAATCCTAACAAATAACGATAATCATTTAGTCGGTATCTTTATTTTATGCCGATATAAGGTCAATGTTATGTAGACAATCTAAAGTATTAAGATGTATAATATAAAACAAATTTTGCTAATTTTTGTTGTATAATAAAGAACAATATTCATATGAAATTTTTATGCTTAGTATGAGATGCTATGTAACATAAAACAACTTAAATAATTAACATTTCTAAAATGCTATATAACAATCTAAACAAACATTGTACTAATTCTTGATGTATTATATAGAACATTTCAGAATTACAATAGATATATTACTACAATCTAAAGTATTAAGATGAAAAAAGAATCTAGTTAGTAATTCTGATTCACTCAGCCATTTGTTTTATGAAGATGTCATATGATCAAATTTTTTATTTTCTATTTTCTTTCCATTTGTTTGTTTCTTTTTTTTTTTAATATTTGTGGTGGAGAATATACATTATATAATAGTTTACATATTTATTTCACTTCCAACAACTTTATTGTTTAATAATATCCATGTCAATAAATTTGCAAAAATAAATCACTATACATTAATTTCACTTCCTAACAATGTATCATTTATTTATTTTTATTTGTGAAAAACTTATAGTTTTTATTGTCTGAAACACTGTTGTGGTCCACTTACATTAAGTTCA